>NW_028288880.1:87500-315000 GCF_059628265.1 Tinamus guttatus | reverse complement strand
AATTAAAAGTGTACGCAGTGTGATACAGTATTGCAAAATAAAATTCCTGGCTAAGTTCTCAAGTTATTAATTAAAAAACGCACGCAATAGTGTTTTACCCTGCTTATGTGTAATTCTGGTGTTGCCGATCTCTCTTTTTTTTCCAGGCGTGGAATCCATGTGAAAGAATACAAAAATGTTTATTTTGTTTGACTGATTGGAAATGTGTAGGAAAATCTACCGATTAGAGGCTCATAAATCATGAGCCCCTGCACTGAGTTTCCTAAGTTGAATCCAGGCAGTGTTACAGGCGCAGTGATGCTCTGCACTGAGATCCAGGAGGCTCCTCTGGAGGTATTTGGTTTAGAAACAGAACTGAGGGGTGCGACTCCGTCTCTCTCTTTTTCCCTTTTGCGCTCCTCCATAAAATTCCAATTTAATGTAACAGGCAACCTACAGATAGTTTTAATATGTCTCATAGGCTCAAATAGAATAGGAAATAAAGCATGTTCTGGCTTTATTTAAAAAATAGTCATTTTTCTTCTCTGTCAGAGTTTTGCTTTTTATTCTCCTTTAAATTGCACTGTGGCACATTAAAGGCACTTGCAATGCTTTCAGTTTAATCAAAGCAGGAACGTAGGTAAGCAGCTGCCTGTGCTTTCTGAGTATGAATCATGAATGATGATTTTTAGTTTTGTGAAACTGAGTACTCATTCTTCTCAAAAAATAGCTCTTTATGTTGCGAGATATATAGACCATATGGTAAAACCGCATCCATACTTGCAGTCATGTATTAAGAGGAAATATAACTATTGTTAAGGCATTCAGCTGAGAGGGGGAAATGATGCAATTAGATCTTCTAATTTTGTGGCATCTACTAATTCATATTGTTGGTAGATGTGTAATAGCTAATGCAAAGATTCGTACAGGGCTCTGTGTAATGAAGTATAGAGGAAAGTAACCTATCCATCAGTAATGCCAATTATTTTCATAAAGCAGAAAATATTCATCATTAATACTACAGTAGTAGGTTACCCGACTAACAAGGAAAGTTACTGTGATGTCTTACGGTGTACTAGTAAAAGCAGTTCTTTGATCAAAACACAATTTCTTATATCTGAAGAGAATTGTTCTGCTTCATTTGGAAATGCAACTAGAGAAAAATGTAATACGGGCACGATTGAAAAAGAGAGAAAAGCTTATTTCTTTCATATGCTGTGCGCAGGATTTATGTGACTTTTTTGACGTGTCCCTAAAAGAGGGAAAACATTTCAATCCAAGAGCTTCCTTGTGAGATATTTTAACTGTCTGTTTTTCTGAAATTTATGTTAGTGGAATCACTGTAAAACAAAGATGTAATTGCACTTAGTAAAATATAGCCCATAAACTAAGAGGTGCGTGAAGCCAGTTTTGTTCTTTGTATGGATATGCCTTCAAGGATGTTATCTTCCCATGGAGTCTTTCACCTGTGGGATTTTATTGTTTTTCTCTATTCAGATGAGGTTCCAAATAGGCTTCCTGCTAGATAAATGTGCGTTTGCAATTTTTATGCAAAATCCGATGACTTTTATATTACATACTCTTTTTTGTTGTTGTTAAGATTTCTTTGCATTACATTCTTTAAGAGTGCTTTTAATAGTTCGCATTAAAGGCATCAATCAATAGCAATTTCAGTAATTTCTGTTGTGAATTTGGAGGTTGGTTTCTCTTCTTTTCATGTGGGTGAAAAGATTTAATTAAAATAATAAGTTTGAACCGTAGAATTACTGCTCTGGAGAAAGGGAACTACCCCTTTAAGGTATTAGCATAAAGATAGCACATTTGTTTATTATGCTTCAAAATCAGCTGCTAGTATCTCTGCCACAGGTAACAATTGACTTTTCAGGCTTCAAGTTAATAGCCTTGTCTCTTGCTTGTAGGGATCAATATTAGTATTAATTAATCACCATTATCAGACCTAGGATCTGGTTCTATTTGTTGTTACATCAGCAAAATATCAATATAGAAAGTGGACTCTCTGATCGTCATGGCAACTTCATCTCTTGGGTCAAAGAAAGTTTATCTTATCTGTGCACGGAGAGTGGCAAACTGTTTAGGGATCTAGTTTGAACTCTAAGAACATCGATTTAGTTTTTGTTTGTGAATAGAGGCTGAATTCCAATCACAAGGGATAGGTGAGATTTAAATATTAATGCCCACGGGCTTGTCCGAGAGGGAGTCATTCCCGTCGCCGGTGGATTGTCTTTTGGAGATGACACAAAGGTAGAGGAGAATTGTGCGGTCGGGATTATTTAAAGCTCAGTAATTCGTGCAATTGCCCAACAGCTCCGGAGCGAACGCGTGGTCCTCCCGCGGCGGTTGTGCAGGGATGATAGTCCTCCCATGCGACGCAGGTTGGCGATTTCCTCCACTTTGCTAAAGTTGGTTATTTACTGAGAGACAAAGACCATGAGATGGGGGAGGAATGTGTCATTTTATGCCTTCTCTCTTAAGATGTTTTTTAAAAGAATCTGAGAAGTCTAAGCGAATCCTATCAGTCTTCCTTTCAATCCTGAATTAAGGGCAATTAGAAATCATGGAAAACCTGAATACTACAATATGAATACAATTATTTTGGAGCCTTCTGAGTTGATAAAACTATCTCACAAGTTTGTGATAATAAAATACTCCTGTTTAATCGTGTAGCAGTTACCTGTTCCTATTTTCTTAAATGTCTCTTAATGTCTATAGACATTGCACCTGAGATTATATGTATAATATCTTTAAATCTTATTTTGAGAGCTTTAAAGACTTAATGATTAGAAGCACTAGTTTTTGCCCATTTGTTACTGAGTTGCTTGTAAATATATACATGTATGGGAGTTTATACTGTTACGGACAGACACTTAATCTTTTTTTTTTTTTTTTTTTCCATTGCTATGGGTATGAAGTAACAAAAAGTTTGTATTTCTTACTGATCAGTGATACAGATAAAATATTATTTTTGGGAACCGCAAAATCCACCTCAGGAGCAATTCAGTACATTTGCAATAGCAAAGAACAGTTCTTGTTTGAAAAACAAGCAAGAAAACGAACAAAAAACCCCCAAACCACTTGCATAAAGCTTGCACTGCAAAAGGAATCACTTCTCCGTATTGACATTTCTCATTGATTATTCAGTTTTATCTAATGCTTTGAAAGGGTAATGCCATCATGGGTTGGTAACAGATGCGAGTGGTTGTCACAGTAGATTTTTCTTTTTAAAAAAGGGAAAAAAAAAAAGGATTTAGTGTGATAGAAAATAAATGTGTACAATCTTCAGTTATGTTTTCATAGCTTTTGGTACTGTTTGCGTGCTCACAACCATAAAAATAGTTCCTAGAAGTTAAAAACCCTATAATAAACAACAAATGTTCCTGTCTTCCCGTTACAGGTGTTGAATATATCTTATTTATTACTTTGCATCTATCTTAATATTTTTCAGTTGTTTCGTACTTTCCATGCTGAAGAAAGGTGCAGCATAAAACTGTTAGTCTCAGTAAATGCCAGTATTTTTATTTTGAAAAATAGCATTTCAACATGTGTTCAGGCAGCGAGACAACGTTTCCCTTTTTTTTTACTAGTAAGTCACAGAAATCTTTTATATTGATAGATTTATTTAGCACAAGGCTTATTTGTCTACTTGAACTTTATTTATATTCAATTATAGATGCTTTTTTTTTTTTTTTTTCCCCACCACAAGTGTGCAAATAAAGCTGGAATGTGGCCTCTGACTTTCTCTTTTAATTACTACTGGATAGTTTTATAGAACTTTTCCCCTTTTGCTAAATAGTAATAGCCACTGGTTTAGTAGTGAGTTGCTTGGGCATCTTTTCATTTCTCGTCGCTTCGCTCGCATGGATGAGTTGGAGCGATGCTGCTTTGTGTGTGCAGACACCCGGCATCTCAGGCTGATGAGCTGATATAACTGGGTGTCACACCGTTTTTACGGTGTTTTTACCTTACACTTGGTGCAGCAGAGGACAGTAAAATTACTCTCAAATTCTGCATTTTTCCCCTTTTGTAAAGAATAATATATTAATAACAACTACGGCAAAATATAGCTCCATATTACAGGATTTCCCATCTAACTCTTTTTGAAAAATGTGATATTATTTTATGAGAAACTTAAAAAAAAAAAAAAACCCACACCCTTAATCTCTTAACTTCATTCATAAGTCCTATTAACAAGAACACTTAGCAAGCTTATGTAAATGCCTAAAAAAAAGATGTACAAGTGGTATGGCAAAGATTCCGGTGTTTTTAAAATCAGAAGCTAGACTAGAATGGGGGCCAGGTTTAAATAAAGTGTTTTCATTATGTTCAAGGAACTTCAACGGTTCAGGTTTTACCTCCCTGTATCACACGTGTTGCTCTTCATAGCCTTTTGTTTCTCATAGATAATATATGTTCTGTAGCAAGAATCATATGGGAAAAAATAATTACTTTTTTAAACGCTTGCATTTATTTTTGAAAAGTGCTTTTAATGGGAACAAATACTGTAAAGTACAACATTTCTTGCAAACTCAAATATGATGAGAGAAATTTTAATGTGTGTCTTTTAAAATATATATATATATATTTTGCTGGAATGAATAATGCTAAAAATACTTTTTCAGAAGATACATGGAGGTGTTCATTTAGGCCAAGAAGGAATTCGTAGGGCTGGTGTTATTTTAGTTGCAGCATAGGAAGCACTTTGATTTACTCCTGCAATTGGGATTGTCATTAGAACCCTGCTGCTTAGTACTTGATTATATTTCTACTCACAAGCATGAAGGTTAACATTATATGATATTGTGGGGTAAAAAATATTCCGAAGACTGTCATCTTTATTTGAAATTTTGCACATATTCTGGTCTCGAGGGGGTTTTGTTGTTGTTTTTTTTTTTTTTTTTCCTCCACTCTCCTTTTCCAAGTTCAGTATTCAGATCTGATGGCTGTTAGGAATCCTTCTCTGGAAAAGTCTGAAAAGTTTTCCAAGACTTGCAGCAAGGACTTTTAGAGTGCATTTTCTGCAGCTTAATGCAGAGCGAATAAACAATCCGTAATGGATACATCAAACTAGGACCCAGTCCCGAAAGCGCTGAAGACAGTGGTAAAATTATCAAAGCCGAATTTGCAGAAATTTTAAAAAGAAGCGTCCCTACTCCTCCCCGCTGTATAACTGTATAGTCTTCATTGGGTAAATGTGGCTGAGAAAGGCTCTAGCTTTCCTGGGAGCAGCAGGAACTCTCTGGGAAAACTTGCAGCCAGACTCATTTGCACAAACGTCGAATCTGCTCCCTCTTCTCCAGCCATTTTGGATGGGATTTCTAGTTTTGTAAGATGCAGAATAGAAAATCCCTGCCTATGTCTACAGAAACTGCTCTTTTGTAATCCCCATTCATACGAACAATCTCAGAGTGCTGTTGAACAGTGTGGTGTATGTGAACAGGATGAGGCACCTCCCCTGGGATCAGAATTAGGTTTTTGGCTTGCAAATATCTTCAGGTTTACAGAAATTGGTTAATTTTTAACACACGTTCATGTATACATTTCTATTTTAAAATCTTTATTTGTTAGTCATTTGATTGTCACGCATAACGTTTCAGTGAGCACATTGGAAAGCTTAAGAATTGAGGAAAAACTCTTAAACGTTTGAGATTTATCCGGAAAAATATTCGCTAGTTGCTCAAAATACAAGTGCACTCCTTAACAATGTGCATCTGGGGCAAACACACGCATATTTTGTCATCAAGTTACTTAAGCCTCTGAAGTCAGGGCTACAACTGGGTCAGATGATAAGATGAGCACAACAGAAAAACGAAGAGTGGCTCTGATAAAAACTGATTGATTGATGTCTGGCTTCTCCACCATCACCAGCGGGTGACAGTTAGTTTGGGATCAGATGATTTGGCTTCTGCGATAGAAGATGGGGCCTGGTAGGCAAGTCTGAAGGACAAAAAGGTCGGTTTCTGCTTCGTGTCAGGCAGTGCTGGGCTCCCACAAGGTGGGTGCTGGGGCAGGTTTTTATTAATTTTAGGACTTAACTTTTCTTGGTCCATTGAAAGGCCAGGTAATGTGGGCAATATTCAAATTAGAGCCTTACATTAACATAAGCTGTAATTTGTGAGAGTAGGGAATGAAAAGGAGGAATATACCTGCTGGGAATATGAGTTACAGAAACAAATATTGACAATTTATTTGCTTAAAACATTATCATTTACAGAATTATCCAAAACTTTTTAGATTATATATTTTCTGCCATATCTCTGCCAGTACAACTGCAGTAAGTTGTGTGTTATTTATGTGCTAAGGGAATATAATTAAATGTAGTTAATAGATTAATTTCAGCTTGTGAAATATTCATTGCTATTCGGTGAGTCATTATGTACTGTATAGCATTTTGTATTTCATGTATCGAAGTGCATAGTTCTGACTAGATTAAGAGCAATTAACATGGTATACTTAAACATCATTAAAATTAATTTATGTGAAACGCATTTTTGTGAATCAGAAATTATTCATCGATCTCACTTTAGCATGAACAACTAGTCTCATATGCCATTTTTTTCTTAGAACACATTTACAATTAGCACTGTATGTGTAATAGCCACAAAGGGGGAAAAATATGAAAACGAAAATGGAGACATAATAGCTTTCAAATGAACAGGTTTCCAATGTAACCCGTGAAAATGTGTACAACTGCCACAGAATTGGAATTTGGACAGCTTGGATTTGAATTTAGATTTTGGGCAGTTTGATACTCTCTAGAAATCCTTTATAATGTATCGCTTTTCTCTGAGTTTTAAGGGTCAGATCTCCAAAGGACAGTTGGGTCTCAGCTAATGCTGCTGGCTTAATATCAGTAAGATGAATTCTGCAAGGTGCTGTATTGCTGATAGTATAACTGGAATGCAATATGAAAGAATGTGGAGTATAACCTGGAGTGCTACCAGTAATAAGTGATCAGTGTAGGTGAACTGGTGGTCATTTGAACAGTGATTAGTTATACTTCAAGAAAGGTTGTTTTCTTACTGCCTAATGTCTGGGGACCTGTTTCGTTTAATAAATAATAAAAAAAGACCTTATTCAAGAAATACACTGTTTTATCCCGAGTCTTTTTTTTGCGACTCTTTTGAGGTGCTGGTTAAAGGCATGTTTAAAACATAAAACTCGAGGCTTAGAGAAATATATGCAGATTTTAGACAAGAATGTGGAAGTGTGTAAGAGCTTTTTCCATTTTTGTTAATATCATGGTGTGTCATTTTATCAACAGAGCTTTTGTGGATTTTCATGCGTTATAATGTTGAGTTCCCAGAGTATTAATGCAAGTGGTTGGTTTGAATTAAAATGAAAAATCATGTATTTTTTCAAGGTATGGTGCAGATTTACAGGTGTGTTTCTTTGAGGAACATGCTGTGTCACAAAATAAGCATTTTTTTTTCCTAACACCTAATACTGTAATTTTCCAGACATAGTTTTTATTCTTAATAGAATGTAGGAGTGCTTTATTACTCTTTTATTTAAAGTATGATACTGACTGATGCCTGGGCTATGTGCTGCTTTGTCTGCCTGTTTTGGAGTTGTACACCTCTAGGGCACGTAATTGAGATCCATTTAATTATGCAAAGAGGAAAGTCGAGGTTGATGAATCAAAAAGAAAAAAAAAAAAGTCATGTAGCCAAAATAATCAAGATCAGCGGTTCTTATAAATGGAAAGTAACAATCAGCTACTTAGACCGGCTAGACTGTGTAATTTTATGATTAGTCCTGCAGCTTAAGAAATGTCATTTAAGTAAGTGGCACTGTGCTTTGGGGATGTTATGACTGGTATGATTAGCCTGCCATTCCCTTTGACGTTCTTGGACTATGGGTTCAGAAGTTTGCACTGGCAAGAAAGAAGATGAAATCCAGGTATGAAATTCCTATGCCATCAGATTTTTCTAAATTTCTTTTTCATCCCTGATTGTTAGTCCTGGAATTATTTTAGAGGAAATGGCCTTTGCATCATAAAACAAATGAGTCAACGAACAAACAAACGAAACAAAATCACAAAATATTGGGTCAGTTGCTCCTGTTCTGCTATTACAAGTCGTAGGAGTCATTAGCAGTATCCTACACTGTACACCATGGAGAAGAACAGAATCACATCTAGATTGC
This sequence comes from Tinamus guttatus, assembly GCF_059628265.1. Classification (NCBI taxonomy): domain Eukaryota; kingdom Metazoa; phylum Chordata; class Aves; order Tinamiformes; family Tinamidae; genus Tinamus; species Tinamus guttatus. Next base: position 306,858 of record NW_028288880.1, on the reverse strand, counting down.
ACTGTTATTAGAACATTAAAATCCACTGTTGTATTCATTGGAAAATTTTTCAAAAGCACAGATTTATATGATCAGGAAAATAAACAAATACAATTTTGACTTGTATTTTATTTTTAACTTGGTGCAGTTTTAGATTAATCGAGTCCCAGATTCCTTCACATTCCTCATTTGGAAATATGGAGCTATGCAGCGAGTTGCATTTTGTTTGCACAGATATTAAAATACATAAAAACAGCTGATGATGACTAATGACATTTATTACTAAAATATTGATTTGTTGAAAGAAAAACATTTTAGAATGCCTCGCAATCATTTTGATGGACTCTCTCCACTTTTTAGTGGACAGATGTTCTTGTTACTAAAAGTACCAAGATGCAGATGGTAGCATTTGGCATCTTTTTACAGGCTTCACTGTTATTATCTTTGGCGAATAGCACACCGAATACATACATGATTCTTTAATGGTAGTTTGGATAAATTTACAAGAAATTACTTGAATAAAATCTTAAAAAGCAGGTCATGTCAAAAATAATTCTCTGAAATTACGTAGTCACAAATTAAGTAGAAAGCTTTGTTACGGGTGCACGTATAGCCTACTAATCTCAATCTGAGAATTATTTTTGTTATATTTTCTAAGAATCTGCTAAAATTATACTTAGATACAAATGTGTAAACATTTATTTACGTGTATATGAAGAATAGTAGGAAATTGCATACGTATAAGATCAGTATGCAATTTTGTGTGCAGTAATAATAGGATAAAAGAAAAAATACCTTGTTTGAACCAGGAACATTCTAGAAGTAAAGACTGTATTTGCATGCAGGTAGCTTGAATTTATAACAGCAATTCTTCTTTAAGATTTCCACTTATTTTGTAAGGTGAGTCTTAAATTTAGCCTTAGAAATACTTATGCAAATACTGGAAATACTATGCTATTTTAGTTATTGAAAAACGAAAGCTTAAGTTTTCTCTCTGATCTGTTTTATTTATTTTTTTGCTAGATACTGATTCCAGACTTTGAGGTTATCAACAACTAAAACTCATGTTGAAATCAGCTGATAATAAGACTTAAGTAGTGCCATCAGGAGTAGCGTCCAGATTCTTTTTAATAAAAGAGTGGATAACTACAGAATGGACATGAATTTTCCACATGCATTTAATTAATATCTCTTGGACATTATATCCATTGGACTTTATTGCCTTCCTAAAATAGTTGAACACAGCATTTAGTAGATTTTTCTTTTTCTTTTCCAAAAAAGACTTGCAGAAATATTTCCCTTCAGACTAAGTCAGGTCATAAATTAAAGCAAGTTGATAAATAAGGGGAGCTAAAGAGAAGGCTCTGAACTTTCGGAATATGCAGTATCTGTTGAAATTTTGAACTGCCATATCAGAAATGGTTCATCTTTTGTACCTATTAGATGTTCAAAATTTGGAATAGTTTAAGATGCCTGCCATATTTTTATACAGTCTATGATGATGCTCAGATTATTTTTTGGTTTTAAGGTTCTAATGCCAAGTATATGGAGTTGTTTTATTTTGTCACCTTAAGGATGTTGCATCTTTGACATACTTTTAATTACTTGGTCACTGTAGGTTTCTTACATGCCAAAACTGAAAACAGTGGTGGGAGTAAAAATATAACAATAGCTAGAAAATGCATATTAGATACAGATTTACATATTAGTTAAAAATGGCCTGCATTTATAAAGATGATCATGAATTACTTTCCTAAGATATAAAGATGATTGTAAATGAAATCTTTTAAAATTCTATGAATTAGATTATAAAGAATGACAAAGAAATGAAATAAAATTTCAGGAGTAGACAGTTCTTCATAGAAACAAAAGATAGTATTTGCTCTTAGCATTCTGAAAAAGAAGTAAAAACAGAATATAGGGTTCAACAGCAAAAAAAAGTGTCTGTAGCAACTCAGTTATCACACAACACTTTAGTTCTGGCTGAATTATTAATAGAACAATATTTTGCCCATGTGTGTTTTTTTTTTTTTTTTGCTTTTCTTGGTTCTTAAGTCCTGATTTTTACAGCTTAGCTTTTTAGCTTCTTAATTGTTCTTTCATAAGCACAATCTTGCTATTCAGTTTTTGCTTATTTAACATCACATTTCATTTTTTTATGGAGAATGGCTTGAATGCCATTAAACTTATGAGAAAAAAAGCCTCCAAAGTTGCTGGAAGTTTGATCTTTTTCTAGAAAGGAAGTATTATGAGGAAGGAAACACTTAAGAGCGCAAAAAGAAAGAAATAAGTTTACCTAGGGAATTTAAGATACGTTAATACTACTCTTTTTTTCCTGTTTTTGGCAGAGAAAAACGTAGAACTTGTCCATCTAATAGAGACCCTAGGTACAAAAATCCAGGTGCATTGAAAAGCTGTAAGCCATAGTTATTGGCAAATTGATTAGATTTTTATATTCAGAACATATTTTGATATTTAAAGTTTGGATTGCATTTGTAAGTGAAATGTGAAGTAAAGTCGTGGGCACCTCTAGTGTCTGTATTTCATTGCTTAGTTTTCTGAGTGCCAGGCATCTTGTTGGAGGAAGTATAGGAGAGTCTGTGTTGGGTGTTCTGCATTTTGCATGAAAAAATATTGTATTAGCAATGTTGGTGGATTTAATGTTTGAATATTTAATATTTTACTTTGTGTTGCACACCCACTGCTCATCCTAATTGTAAGTTTTTTGCAATGGCAAGATGTTACACAAGTAATATCCTGCATATAATGCCAAATACACATTTAAATTCCTATGCCTTTTTTTTTTCTCTTGCTTTGTTCTGATTGACTGAGTTACTCATACCCTGTATCTCGTGGTATTACTTATCTGGTCATAATTACTTAACTCTGTAGGAGTAGAACAGTTGTCACTCGATAACTGACTCACTTTTGAAATAGTGTATTGGTGACATTGCTATATGGGTTATGCATTGATAGAATAAAAGGCAGACGTATTTCAAAATTTTAATTTCATAATAATACTTGCCTGGTTTTAATGTTATTCTAGCAAAAAAAAAACCAAAACCAAAACAAAACAAACAAACAAACAAACAAAAACAGCAGCAATTGTAAGGCCGTATGTCCTCTGCTAATGGATAGCTGATTTACAACTTTTCTTCCATATGGTTGGGTAATAATATCCAAGTAACCTGTAGGTGGAGTTTAATATATACACTTAATTGTGTTTTAGTGTGAAACTTACCTTATTGTTGTTACATTTTGCTATTGTTTGGTAAGTAATAAAGATGTGCATGTTTATATCTTTCTTCTTTGTAGAGACATCATTATCTTTACTGACTTTCTGGCAAAACTAACGTGACACTGGAAATAACGTAGCAGGCAAGTATTAGGAGAAGCAGCACTAAGGCCAGGTCCTTGGAGACCTGTTCTGCCTGATGCAGTGCAGCCTTTGGAGTTTTGACCTTACTAGTCTCTCCTACAGCTTTTGCTAGAGGTAAAATAATAATAATAATAAAATAATCCTTAATAATAATAATAATAAAAAAGGAAGACAGAACCTATAGACTCTGGATTACATAATCATAATAAAGAAAAGCCAAGACCGTGAATAGATTTCTAGGTTTCTTAACATTCTTCTATCTAGGAAATATATATATCTCCATTATATACAACTGCTCTGCCTGCATATAGCTAAGGGAATTCTAAAAGGCATCATCTTCGCAATTAATAGTAAGTATGTAATAGTGTCGTGTGGACCTTTCCGTCATCAGCGTGTGGAATAACGAGGTGAAGCCCTTTTAAACTTTCGTTGCACCCGATGTGCTGTGGGAAGAAGCTAGGGATGATTTGGGTAAGTAGGGAATTGGGCAGGTCTTGCAGAAGGCCCCGTTTCCTGCTCATCCCTCTTGACCTCCAAAACAGTTATTTAAATTGCCTGCAAATAGAAGGGGACACAAAAAGTCTCTTAGTGTTCTGCTGGCTCGGGTGGAGACTGAGTGATCAGAAATACAACTACCGTTTAGTCTTCATATACACAATGTTAGAGAGATACTTTTCTTAAAATCAAATATCAGTGTTTTAGTACCTCATTTTCATTGAAATAAGTGACAAGTTTGCTTATTTTCTGTTGACTTTCATTTTTTGAGGAATGACTTTCCTTGAGGAATCCCTTGAGTTATCACTTTCCTTTTTTGAGGAATAATACGTGAAAAATGAAGCACTCCATAGAAAACATGAGTTGCATTTTTGTCATCTTATTTTTTAAGGTATTATCAGATACTGTCCTAGAAAATCTTAGCATCTGTAAACTTCCAATTTTTGAATAACAATATCTATAAATAGTGCCAGAATACCTCTTTTTGAAACGAGAGATGAGTAACTAAAAAATTGGGATTGCATAATTTTAGCATAGACCCTGAGATTGTTGTGTTATTGAAATCAATGGGAGATTTTTGAGAAATACAGATTTGTCCTCCTCATTTCTTAGTACTAGTACTTGACTAGTTAGTACCTAGGACGTGACCTTTGTTTTGGATGACCGGTCACTGGAGGCTGCACAGCGAGAGCAGATAAGCTTAGTGACAATGTTTGGGCTTTTTTTTTTCTTTTTTTTTTTTTCTCCTCCTTAAGAAAAAAAAAATTTGGTCTGTGCCCTTTTTGTTTGATAGTGTTCAGTGAAAAAGCTGGTGTGACGAGAAAGGAAAACCATGCAAAGTTTATTTTTCTCTCTTTTTAATTTTATTTATTAGGAGTGAAGATCTAGTTAATGCTGTGGATGAATATTAGGGCTTCAAGGCTACATGAGAAATTCCTACAGTGTGATACCATAAAGGATTGAAAGAAATCAGCAAAATATTTCATTAATAGAAGGGATTTTTTTTAGCATTAATAATAATAAAGTTAAAAGGTAGTTTTAATAAAGAAAATTAAATAGTGCTTAAGAAAGTTTTTAAAAGAATACGTTAGAGATTTAGAAAGCTCTTAAACTTCATCAAAGATATCCAAGAAGTACTCCAGAAAAATGGCAAAAATCAAAATTGACCGTATTGATATTTTTAAAATAGCAGATGAGGAGGAAAACAACGAGGTTTTTCTGAACAAAAAAATCTTCGAGGGCTGACTTGCATCTCTCAGGAAAAAATGACATAATTAAAATACAGCTAGCCAGAAGCAGGTCATAGGTTTCATCGAAATCAAAGTGAATTTTTCAAGTACAATTTAATATTAAATGTTAATTTAATAACTTAATGGAGATCAGTGAAGGGTCGGGCTGGAATTCAAAGGGTTAAAATGCTGAACAGTGACCTGAACAGGGAGTTGTTGTGTCTCTGAATCCCAGACATACTTTATTAGGACAATCCAGCTGGTTTTCTATTTCTATCTCCTCATTATCAACACGCTTATGGTATGGCCTCTTCCCCCTCACTTCCAATGCCAGGAATTTGGCAGGGACACCATGCGAGGAGGTCAGAGCCTGATTGAGAGGAAAAGTGAAATTGAGACTGCAGGAGAGATGCAGGGAGAGGGAGTCCAGGCAGGGAAGAAGTAAGGTTTGTTATTTACTGTATGGAGACTAGCAACACCATTTTTATTTATTATTTTTTTAAAAAAAGCAATGATGATAACTGCGTATGATTAAACTACTGACATGAGACTTGAGTTTCTTCTCACTGAAAACAAAGCAGAATGAATAGCAATAAAGCCTGAGTAGTCATGTATTTAAAATTAGTAGGAACGTGAAGAAAATCGAATCTTTTATTCCATCGTCCTACTTGGCATCCTCATATAATTTAAGTATTCTGAAATTCTGGTATTTTTCATGGAGAAATTGGAGATTTATAAATAGAGACAGCATACTGTTAAATTGCTCTATGGGTTGGATCTGACTTTCTCTGGCAGAGAGGGGAGGAGAAAAAAAAAAAGTAAAAACAACCTCCAGCAAATGCTCAAAGGAAGGAAGTGGGAGGAAAAAAGTCCTTCTCACACATTTCCATAGCTTCCATTTCAAAATACATGTATCACCACCTTATGACACGTACTTCACATCAACAGCTACATGCGTTTGATATTAAGATTGATGAAACACATTGTACGATAGCGCTGATTAAACAGGAAATAAACACTACGTTGTGTGTGTCCAAAGCCATACGTAAAAGCAAATGGAGAAAACAAAAAGCGTTGCTGTAGAAGATCATTTCCTTCTGAGAACAGTCTCATTGGTGTTTCTTCAGACAATGTGCTGTGCTTCTCTCTAGTATGATACGGACTATCTCAATTCATCTGCTCTGGTTAATACTGTACTGAAAATATTTTTGGTTTTCATTGTTTTTCTGGCATTCCCCTTTTACATAATAGCAAGCATTCTGCTTTTGCATAGTAGAAAAGTAGCTGAGAGGAAAAATAATTTATTGTAAATGGGAAAGATACTAATTTTGCAGTTCTTAAACTCTTACCATTCAGTTCCTCTGCTCTCATAATTCCTGTGAAAATAAGTAGAGGTTATGTGTCCATAAGGAGGGGGTAGGATTTAACCTCAACTTCACAGATTCTTTCTGACAGATTCCTGCTTTCCAGTTTTTACCCAGTTAATAGGTATTAATTAAAAATAATGTTTCGGTGGCAATCTGTGCATTTAAGCCCTTGTGATTAAGACTGCTGCTTGGCCCTGTGATACAATTCCCCGTGCTAGGCCAAACGCTCGGTCTCCGTGTTCCTCTGTGGCCTGGGTCAGCTTAGAGCTGGTGACCCTTGGTACACGTGCCATGTGTGAAAAGAAAAAGGTAACGTTGCTGAGAGGCCTTGGTCCTTGAAAATGGATGGGTACAGTGGGAGAATTTTGTCCTGACCATCAGCTTGTGGTGAATTTCTGCAGCATGTTAGTGGTTTGATTGCAGGGGAACACTTAGCGCTTACAGGAAGCAGAAAGGCACAACTTAAAACCTTAACAGCGTTTTAAAACCTTAAAACAACTTAAAAGGGAGGTGGACAGAGAGAGAGGCCCATCCTTCTGGAAGGATGAAGGAAAGAGGCAGAATTCCTTTGATGGGCGAATTCGGGTACCTCCGTAGTTGAACAACATGAGCACACAAGCAGGATGCAGATAACAGACAAAGGGAAAAGAAAGGATTTACTTTGGGCTGGGATTAGAACCTGGGGCTTTCCAGATGTGAAGAATAATTTGTATTTAGAGAATTTACTCTCCTAGAGGAAGGGAGAGCATTTTTGTTGAAGTTATGCCTGTAAACTAATATTTCTGTGTTAGTCTGTAATTTTAAATGTAGTATTTATACTTTTATTTTTCTACTATTCACAATAAACTCGTGACACTTCTGCCCCCTCATAACAGACACCTAACAATGAAACAGCTTCAATTAAGAAGCAGAACATCAGCCTCTGGCATCTTATTCTGTTGTTCCATCTTTTTTGCTAGGGAGAATTCATTTGTTTCTTAATTAAGAAAAACACCAATAGCATGAAAAATCTGCTTATGGTACCTGAATGGTAATTAGGGGAAAGGTAAAAAAGAAACACACACATACATTCCAGGAGCAGCCAAAATGAACTTGAGCTGATAAAAATGAACTAAACTACCCTTGCATAAATCGAGGCTGAGAGAAGTGTACAGTCATTATGGCTAAGACAATATGCAAACTATCTTCAAAGAAATCAAATTGCTAGAGTGTTTTCATTTGCATGTATTAACTATTAACATAATGAGGAGAAGTGACATTGGACCCGGATTGTGTGTCTGTTCGGATTGATAACTCTACCGCATCTGCAAACAGGCGCCCAAAAATCACACCAGCAGTCAGATCAGTGTTGAACTCTGAAGTGTGGGGGCTTTTTGTTGTTTTTGTTTTTGTTTTGTTTTAGTATCGGGAACCCAGAACTGCATGCTGGGATGTTGAATGCAAGCTGTCCTTTTATTTTTATTCTCTCCAAAGGTGATCCTTCTGCTACAGGCACTTGCTTCATGCTTTAAAGGTACAGATATCAATTTTGAACTTCTTCTTCATGGTGGATATTGCCACTTATGTAGAAAGATGGCTGTTACTGCATGTTGATTTGGTGCAATGAACCAATGAACATTGGTGCAATTTCTCAGTTTTTTTTTTTTTTGTCTTTCAAAATTGTCTTTTAATTTCACAATATTCTACTTAAGCTGTCAATCACTGTTCATGACCAGAGCATAAGCTTAGTTGAACTCAGCCTTTTGGGATGGGCAGTTAGATGCTGTTTTACACAATTGCTTTGGACAGTGCTAAACAATGTGTTTGATAACTGCTTTGTAACCCGCTTAGGTATCAGGAAAACGTTTAGATCCTTATGTGATAGACAATGTGTAAAAACTTAGGTGAATATTTGAGTTTTTTTGGAGAAAAAATGGAAATAATAATAAAAAAAGAAGATATTTAAAGTTATTGGAATAAGCTATTCATACAAAAAATATATAAATGTAATTTTTATTATGATTCTACTAAAACAGAGGAAAAAAGTCATTCTCATGGTTTTCCTAAAATCCTTCAAAATGAAAGTTATTTCCTGCTGTTGCAGATAAATTTCTTAAAAGATTGTATTTTTGGAAGAAGATGTTTATTCAACGTGGGATGGGAAGCAGCCGCATATAGTCCTTAAAAATTCAGAATGCATGGTATTACCATAAGTTTGCAGAGAAATATTAGATAACTGTTACATTATCTATGTAAACACATATGCATACCGTTATTGTGTGAATATACACCCACCATTTAGGTGTGAATTATATCCTTTTCTTTTCTTTTTGTGCTTTTTATTGTAACAAAGCCAAAGTGAAGATACTTTTGCAGCGCTAGGAAGAGCATGTATAAATTCCATCTGTGAATGTGTGCTCTTCTCCCGGCGGATCGCAGGGATTCCCTCCTGGACCTCTGGCTGCTGGATGCATCTGCTTCTTAACAGAGCCCCATACTCATATTCCGGGGTGAGGCCAGAAGCATGTGAAAACTTGGGCTATTGAAACCAATGCTGCAAGACTGCCTGGTTATGTATTGCAAAATATAGGGAATTTCTACCTAATTTTGTTTAGCAAAATGCCAGCTCACAAAAGTAGTGAATATCCATAAAAGAGATTTTATCACATATAATGCACTTACACTTGATATTGAAAAACAACAACAACAAACAGTTTTCCTTGATGAACTCGGCACTGCTGTAAACCAACGGTATTTGATAACTGAAGACCTGTTTTCTTCAGATTTTTTTTTTTTTTTTTTGCATAGTGATAGTTTCTTAATGTGTTTCTTTTAGGTGTTTGGAAACTGCTGTTGAAACAGCAAAGGTTTTTTTATATATTTCTGAATTTTTTTTTTGGAGGTACTTAGGAGATTTGATCAGGGTAGGAACACTAAAAACAAGTATTCTCTGCCTAGGAAAAGATCAGAGTAGAATCTCCTCAATCCCTATGGAGGATATTCTAGTCAAATGGAAAATGTCTCTTGCCAGGTATGAATCTCCTGTAAGGATGCATTACAGAGTTTCGTGGAATAGAAAACTCTGTACAGGATAATCTGAATCACAGTCTCTATACATCCAGTTGAAATTTTAGTTTAAAAGTTAAATAAAACAAAAGTACATTTAAAGCATATACTGGTAACAAATAATTGGGCAAGAGTCATAGATTTCAGCTGAAGAAAGAGTTTGCTGAGCTTTCCTTGCATAAAACTTGTGTTTGATAATTCTAATTAACATTAAAATGTTGCTCAAATATTCAGATTCCACATTTGCATAAAGCCATGAAAGGAAGCATCTTCTCATTAGCTCTTTCAGGATAAAGAGTGAGTAAGCATTTGTCATTATGTATCAGCAATTTTATTCTTGTTTTCCAAGTCTAGAAATTAGATGTATAAGAATTAGTGTTTGTGCTTGTGTGTATACTCCCCAGAGCACACATGGACGTTCATTAATATTAGGAAGCTGTCAGACAAGGTCCTCTGAGGAAACTAAGAGCAGTTTTAGGTTTTTGTATTTGCCATTGAATCCAAAGATTCTCTCTTTCTTGTTATATTATTTTCCTTGTTATACTCCAGAAAAATCTTCAGTAGTTTTATATTTTAGCACTGATATGGTATGTACATATGGGAATGCCATTAATGTGTGGGTTTAATTTCCTTCCAGGAGTATAATAGCATGTTAACTTGCTTATCAATGTATATGATACATGAGCTTTGATGATCTGGTTTTAATGGAGAGAGATTCAAGGCTAGCATGTTCCTTAATGCTATGCTGTTGTCTCAGATAGGATTGAGACCACAAATACGAAATTCAAATAGAGAAGTTCTTGTTTTTAGTCCTTACCTTATGTTTATGGAAGCAATTACAGTTGTAGATTTTATTTAAAAAAAAAAAAACTTTACATTTTGAAATTTGTCTTCTTTCTGCTCATGATTTCTGCTCATGATTTTGATGTCTGAATAGGGAGAAATGTGGAAAATATTTCAAACTGGTCTTTTAAAGTCTGCTGCTGTCTGTGGAGATTGAATACTTCAATCACGTTTTTTTCAGTCATGGCTGAGGACATGATAAATGAAATAGAGAATAATAAAATTCAGTTGATGCATGGATGCATGGCAGTGTTTTGTACCCTGTAAGTTGGACTATGTGCCATAGGATCTATATTCAAGTTGGTGGTCACCCATTCAAGGCTGGTCATGCGTTTTCATGGTAAGTGGCATAGTGCAATGACATAAACTAATCCTAGTTTCTGACAATAGAAAATATCCTTATGATTTTGCAAGTCTTAATTTTCTGAAAATTTCACTGTGATTCAAGTAAAATATAAGAATGATAATGTCTGCTGATTGTTATGGAATTATTCATATTTTTATTGATCAACATACATACTTTTTTTCTCAAAGAAAATAAATAAGAATAAGTTTGTAGTATTCGGTAGGAAGGAAGGGTCAATATTAGCTGCAGTAGATCTGTGGGATTGCCCTCTTCCTTGCTATTGAACTGAATAAGAGTTGCTGAAAGCACTATTTTTATTTGGTTATGCTATGTGATTTGCTGTTGACTTTGTAATAATAGAACAGAAAGTGTATTAGTTTTGATTAGTAGGTATGGTTTACTTATAGAAAAGGTCTTTATATCATTTTTTATAAAGTAAATTCTGATTAAAAGTATCTTTTAATTTTTTAAATTTTTTTTTCCCCTGAAGGAAAAATGGGAGAGCCTCCTTTAATAAAACCATAAATAGTCTGTAAACTGTAAATATAACTTGTCTGTCTTATTATAAATAAATGAAAATTGAATTTTATATTAATTATTTTTTTTTTGTAAGAAAGTTCCGCAAGGATATACAGGACCCATTTAGCAACTTGTGCACCATTTCTGTACACTTCTGTGAATCTTTGGAGGACTTGTGTTCCTTTAACTTACAGTATTGGCTTTTTGTCTTCTTTTCATGGTAGACGTCAGAACACAAGTAATGCCTAAATTGGGGGTTGTGGAGGCTGTTTCTAGAGAAAGCAACCTGACATTTGTAAGTTAAAACATTGAAAAATGATTGTTTTAATTACAGAGTTTCTCTTCAGCTTCCCCTGTCTGCACTCTCAGTACACTGCGCTGGAGGTGTTCTCTTCAATATTGCATTGAAAAAAAGGGTGGGGAGAAAAAAAGGAAAAAAAACAAAGGTTAATTTTTAGGATAGCAATAATATGAAATGGCTTTTAGGCTTTCGTACTCCATTCTGCATATCTTTTGTGGGTTCTGTAACCTATAGAGAAGTGTATTGGCAAAAACCATCGAGATTGTTGATGAAGCTGCTGAGAATTGCTTTGATGGCACACACTGTTATTCTGAGATACGAGAGGCGGTGAGGAGCTAAGCAGGTTCACCAGAAGAAAAATGATTCTAATTTTCACTAATGTTACATTAGTGTTACACTAATTTTCAGCTAGTGTAATTTTTTACTGTTTTTGATTTCTAGTGTTCAGTAGAGACCATTAAAACAAAGCAGGCTAGCCTTGGTTCTTGTATTTTAGAATTTTAAATTTAACCTCAAGGAATAGGTAATTGTAAGTAGTTCCTCATCTTTTTGTACTGCAGCCTACTGCAGTGCTTAAAGCGCCTGATAATTTTGAGGTTGGTACAAATACCAAATTGTATGGTTGGTACTAGCTTCTGGCCCTGTAGGATGTTCTTCTAAGAGAGTCCACAGATGAGATTGAAAACCACTATTTTTGTGAATAAACTGGGTAAAGATATAATAAAAAATAGCTTTTTTTAAAAAAAGTTGTTCAGATACATATTGACCATGGCACTAAGTTAAAATAGAGTTAGGATAAAAATAGCAAAACAATAGAGCCATTAAAGCTTTTATTTATTTATTAGTTATTTACAACTTTACCAAAGTAAAAAAAAAAAAAATTAATCCTTGAAATTCTGATGAAGTTGTATATTTATAAATTGCTTTGTAGCATGTCCAACTTCGAACCTTTGAAGCATGCATGCGAATCGTCATTTGACTGAGAACCACTAGGCCTGTATCGTACAACCTGGCGATGGTTGTAGGTATTGAGTGGCTCACAAGCAGGAGATGGCAATAGCTCTCCAGTACTCATAGAATCATGGAATCACAGAATGCTTAAGGTTGGAAGGGACCTCTAGAGGTCATCTAGTCCAACCCCCCTGCACACACAGGGTCACCTAGAGCACGTGGCACAGGACTGCGTCCAAGCGGGTTTGAAGATCTCCAGAGAAGGAGACTCCACAACCTCTCTGGGCAGCCTGTTCCAGTGCTCTGGCACCCTCACTGTTAATAATTTTTTCCTTAAGTTCCTGTGGAACTTTTGGTGCTTCAGTTTCCGGCCATTTCCTCTAGTTCTGTCGGTGACCACCACTGAAAAGAGGCCAGCACCATCTTCCTCACCGTCTTCCTTGAGGTACTTGCATACACTGATTAGATCCCCTCTCAGCCTTCTCTTCTCCGTACATACTTCTTTGTATTCCATTACAAAATAGGTAGGCTGCCTGTGCAGCTGCTTCTGAGGAAAAACTTAATGATTTCCTGAGCGTTCCCTCCCCTTTGCTCTCTCCCGCGTCTTGGGATTCAAGATGTCCACCAGCCGTCCAGCTGGCAAGCAGGGCTGTTGATCATGAAACAGCTCTAATATGTGAGCAGGACTTGTTGCCATCTAGAACAAATGTGTTCCACTTCTGTTTTGAAATACAGACATGCATTTTAGCCCAGTGCTGTAAAAGCATTCTGATTTTTCGTATCAAAGTTATAAGAACCTATGTTCATTTCCACAGAGAAGTGTGTGGAGATAGGAGGAAGACAGCAGCAATGCCAAATGTTACAGTAGTTTTTATACAAGTGTGAAATGCACCTCTGTTTATTTTTGTCTTTGCTTATGGTTGTTTTGTAAGATAAAATGACTTCTTACTGGAGTAGATAAGCACATGTGCAAGGAGAGGGCCGAAATCTAATCCATCCAAATGAAATCTTGCAGTCTCGAGGAAGATTTAATAAAAGACAGTAACAAGTTTTTGGTTGCTCTTCCAACTGGGATGATAAGTCACTTTTAAGCGGTTTATCAAACTGATCATATATATTTGATAAACTCATATTAACATTCCATATCTTTATCTTGTTCTTTGAACATCGATGAACTATAGTGGAAGTATATAAAATATTGTCACCAGCATTTATAAATAATTAAAAGAAACAATGTAAACTGTCAGACATGGAGCAAACTTTCAGTTTGAAGTGGATACCATAGAACTGCTTGAACTTGTTTCAAATATTCACAGTGTTTTTGCTAGAAAGCTGCTCCTGGCAGAAGGGATGATCAAGTTAGCAGGCTAGGAAGCAGGCTACTTGTGTATCGACTACCCGTCCAGCGATCAACGAACAAGCCTCAAAATGTAAGCCCAAGGATACTTGATACCATATGGTAGTTAATATCCCTTCATATTTTTTTGGAGGAGCCAGTGTGATTAAGATATACTAAACAGGAATCCATACAAAACCAGGCAAATTGTTAAAATATTCAAATATGCCTTACTGTAACAAGAAAGCACTGTAATGTACTGAAATCAGCAATAGAACAGCTGTGTTTTAAAGGACAGTACTTTGAATGTCACTTGACAATTTGCTTTCAATTAGAAGTAATTTACAGGAAGATGCCCACAAGCTAATCTTTACAGGATAATTAAGTTCCATTTTCTTTACTTTTAATTAAAAAGCAGAAAAGATTTAGCTGATCCATAAAAAATGTTCTGTTTAAACATTCATCAGACTTCACACTCTCTTTTTTTGTTATTTGTTGTAGCAGATGTTATCAAAACTGCGGTCTGCTCTGTTTTAAACCCAGTATATTTGGTAAGTGAAACACGGGTTGTGATAGGCATGTACAGCTGAGGTATGATCATTTAGCTTCTCTATATTTGAATAGCTCTAAAATGATATCCACACTCTGGGCTTTAATCTTGCTCCTTCCATTGCTTGCAGTTGGAGTGAAAGAAAGTGAAGCAGATGAGCAGTTCTGCGGATCCTAATACTACTTTCCTCTTGTTTCTGTTGATAATGCCATAATGCCATTAAAACTCCAAAGATGAATGTAAAGATGAAACCAAGCATCTTTGCCATGCAATTTGCATGTTAGTAAAATTTCCTGCATGCCTTTAGAATGGATGAAAAGTAGAAAATTTAAAATTCTGTAGCTGATTTCACATTGAATTAACAAATGTGCAGTGTATGTATGAATGCCTAAACATTGAAATGTATATACTGTAATGAGGTATTTTATACATATTCTGTTTCCAGAAATGCAGAACTACAATGTCCAAATCTGCTGAATTGAGCTGAGTAGCAATTGTTCTATTAAAAATTTCTAGACATCTCAAGTTCTAGGTCTGCTTCTATGTTAGTAAACAGATCCTTAAGGGCTTTCTAAGTGCATATATAATACATAAATTGGGGTGCAAAATTGACAGAATGATTAACCCTCTAAAATTATTTATTTCCTTTTCCAGAGAAGAGCCTAAACTTGCTTATCCAATGTTATTATGTAAGTAAATTTATATAAGTAAACATTCTGTTAATCTTTTCATTTGAAGATATTCAGAATTTTTCCTAAGTAAAAAGTACCGACTGAAGCTCGGATTAGTCCAAGAAAGCACAATGCCTTTCTAAATAGACCATAACATGTTAAAAATATGATAAAGAAAATTTTGTTTAAGTCAAGAGTAACCTTGTCCCTAAGGAACCTAGAGAAAACTTTCTGGAAATCATTGTCAACTTGAGTATTATGCATTTCCCAAAGTGCAGGATTGTATTGCTTGAAGCAATTCTCTTGGTTATCTTTTTAAGTAGTGTTAATATTAGCCAAACTTGCTGTTTGTACAATTTTGGCTGCAGATGTGTCTTTAGAAAACATATAATTTAATCCATCTAAACAATTTCAGCTACCCTTTCCTTCTCTGTGAATTTTGTAAGAAATGGCTAAGCATGACTTTCATTAAAATACACAGGGGAAAATGCATATACTCACATGAGTCAAGGCTTAAAAAGAGAGGCTAGTAGACTCCATGTGGAGATATATGTGAACATGTGCTTGTTCACAAAAGTCATGCAGAGTTACATAAACAGAGGATTTATAGTCACTCGTCGTGTAAGCTAAACTATCTAATTGTTTGGCATCCAAGATAAGCTAATTATTTATGCTCCTCAATGGAAAGGGAAATAAATAATTTTGGAGAGTTATTCATTCAGTCACTTTTGAACCCCACTTTAAGGTTACTTTAACCGGAAAGCTACTGAAAAAGACAGTAATGACCTCTTTCTTTTGGCTGTCAATTCATGTGGCTGTTCACATACAGCACAAATATCTCTGTGTCCCTGGAGTGAACTGAGCGAAGGAACTGATCCAAGTGAAAACAAGCTTTTTTCTTTTTTAGCCCCTTGGTTCACCTTTATTCATTAAAAAAAAAAATCTTTATTTTTATCTAGTTCATCTGATAGGCACAGAAATACCTGTGCTAAACCAGCAAACAAGGCAGCATGACTATAAGAACAAGCAGGACTGGATGGCAGCTTCTTTTGGGAATGTTATCTCCTGATGGAGGCATAAGGTGATAATAACATTACCCTGCTTGTCCTTACAATATCTTAGAGCTTCTTTACTTATGTAAGTAAATTTATGTAGGTATACATTCTGGAGATATTTTCTTAAGGATATTGAGATTTTTTCCTGAGTAAAAGATACAGATTTGGGCTCAGATTAGTACAAGAAATTAGGCTCTTTGTTTGCTTTAGAAAGTTAAAACTGGATAAAAAAATACTCTTAAGCCTTGGTCTGCAATACTAGTTGACTTTGATTGTTAGAACTTTTAAATGCAATTCCATTGCCTGATAGTATTTGACTGTATAGAAAATTGATTATATCAGTGTAGCAGTAATAAGGTACTCAAGCTACATTTGATTACTTTTTGATAACTGGATAATATCAGGGAACCTTAACTATAGTTAATTCAGAGTCATTTGAAATATATTCTGATCTTGTAATACTGAGGATAGAATTTGGGTAAAAGTGTTTATCTGCATTAGTGAAGTTCATATGATTGTTTTTGATAAAAAGAGAAAATGATTTACAAAAATAGCTACAAAATAGTAGAGTAATTTAGTGATTTGAATTCAGAAATTTGGAGGTAGTCATTTTATGTTCCTAAATTTTTGCTAAACAAATGTAAAACATTCATTAACATGTCACTGGATTGTCATTTCAAGGTAGGATTTTAGGAGCGTAGTCATAGTATGATTGCCTGAATCTCTGTGCAAACAACTTTCCTATTTGAAAAATGCTATAGTTTATATGCTCAAATCAAGAAACGAAGTATTATTTCAGTTCTTCTTTTACATAAATATGAACTCCTGTTGAATATGCATTTTTGGTTTCTAGTGCTTTTCTTCCCATTATCATTTTTATATCAGAAGTTTTACTCCTTTTTAGAGTTTTGGTGATATAATGAAATACAGGACAGACGGAGATGAGGGCCACATGTGTTTTTATGCCACTGAAGTGTCTCCTTCAGAAGAATATCAGAGTAAAATGTCTTGCTGAAAATAAACATGTAGAAAAAAACCTTTTTATCCATTTATTGAATGTACTTCATATAGTGTTATAGAATTATAGAACAAATTGTCTGGAAGCATGATTTGTGTAACTGCTGGAGCAGTGGAAGAAGAGGAAAGGATGCTGATGGAGTTCAGACAAGCAGTAATTAACTAGGCCAATAAATAGGACAATTTAATAATGACTTATATGTAAAAGGAGATAGCCACATATAGGAAATATTCATAGGAATTTTGTGTTTAAATTATGAACTGAAAGCTAAGGTGGGAGGCAATGGAATGCATCTCAGAAGTAAGGTAGTATCTGTTATGTGCTACAAATTTGTTAAAAATCTATGTACCTGAGTACATTACAGTATCTTGAGGATCATTATCACAGAATCACAGAATGGTTGAGGTTGGAAGGGACCTCTAGGGATCATCTAGTCCAACCCCCCCTGCTCCAGCAGGGACATCCAGAGCACGTGGCACAGGTTGGCATCCAGGCGGGGTTTCAAGATCTCCAGAGACTTCACAACCTCTCTGGGCAGCCTGTTCCAGGGCTCTGTCACCCTCACAGGAAAGTTCTTCCTCACAGGGAGAGCTTCCTGTGTTTTAATTTGTTGCCCATTACCCCTTGTCCTATCACTGGCCACCACCGAGAAGAGTTTTGCCCCATCCTCCCTACATTCCTCGATACCCACAAATCCATGGGCCCTGATGGGATGCACCCCAGAGTGCTGCGTGAGCTGGCAGATGCCATAGCTAAGCCGCCCTCCATCATCTTTGAAAGATCCTGGAGAACAGGGGAGGTGCCGGAAGACTGGAAGAAGGCCAATGTCACGCCGGTCTTCAAAAAAGGCAAGAAGGAGGACTCAGGCAACTACAGGCCAGTGAGCCTCACCTCCGTCCCCGGAAAAGTGATGGAACGGCTCATACTGGCTGTTGTCTCCAGGCACATGGAGGACAAGAAGGTGCTCAAGAGTAGTCAGCATGGATTCACCAAAGGGAAATCTTGCTTGGCTAACCTGATAGCCTTCTATGATGAAATGACCGGCTGGATAGACGAGAGGAGAGCGGTGGATGTCGTCTATCTCGACTTCACCAAGGCTTTTGACACCGTCCCTCACAAAATCCTCCTGGGCAAGCTCCAGAAGTGTGGGATAGATGAGTGGACAGTGAGGTGGATTAGGAACTGGCTGGATGGCAGGGCCCAGAGAGTGGTGATCAGCGGTGCAGAGTCTAGTTGGAGGCCTGTAGCTAGCGGGGTCCCCCAGGGGTCAGTCCTTGGTCCAGTCCTGTTCAATTTATTCATCAATGACCTGGATGAAGGCACAGAGTGCTCCCTCAGCAAGTTTGCTGATGACACGAAACTGGGAGGAGTAGCCGATACCCCAGAGGGCTGCACTGCCATCCAGAGGGACCTGGACAGACTGGACAACTGGGTGGTGAAAAACCTCATGCAATTCAACAAGGCCAAGTGCAAGGTCCTGCACTTGGGGAGGAATAACCCCAGACACCAGTACAGGCTGGGGACTGACCTTCTGGAGAGCAGCTCTGCAGAGAGGGACCTGGGTGTCATGGGGGACGACAAGTTGACCATGAGGCAGCAGTGTGCTCTTGTGGCCAAGAAGGCCAATGGGATCCTGGGGTGCATTAAGAAGAGCGTCTCCAGCAGGTCGAGGGAGGGGATCCTGCCCCTCTACTCAGCCCTGGTGAGGCCGCATCTGGAGTATTGTGTCCAGTTCTGGGCTCCACAGGACAAGACGGATGTGGAGCTGCTGGAGAGAGTCCAGCGCAGGGCCACAAGGATGATCAGGGGCCTGGAACATTTGCCCTATGAGGAGAGGCTGAGGGAGCTGGGCCTGTTCAGCTGGAGAAGAGAAGGCTGAGAGGGGATCTAATCAGTGTCTAGAAGTACCTCAAGGGAGGGAGTGCAGAGGATGGTGCTGGCCTCTTTTCAGTGGTGGCCACTGATAGGACTAGAGGAAATGGCCGGAAACTGAAGCACCAAAAGTTCCACAGGAACTTAAGGAAAAATTTCTTAACAGTGAGGGTGCCAGAGCACTGGAACAGGCTGCCCAGAGAGGTTGTGGAGTCTCCTTCTCTGGAGATCTTCAAAACCCGCTTGGATGCAGTCCTGTGCCACATGCTCTAGGTGACCCTGCGTGTGCAGGGGGGTTGGACTAGATGATCTCTAGAGGTCCCTTCCAACCCTAAGCATTCTATGATTCTATGATTCTATGATACATATTGATCAGATCTTCTCTCAGTCTTTTCTTCTCTAGGCTAAACAAGCCCAGCTCGCTTAGTCTTTCCCCATAAAATTCTCTAGTCCCTTAATCATCTTTGTTGCTGTATACTGGACCCTGTCTAGAAGCTCCACATCCCTCTTGTACTGGGGAACTCACAATATTCCAGGTGCAGCCTCACCAGAGATGAGTGAGGCAGGATCTACTGGCAGGGCCTAACACTCCTCCTTATGCAGGCCAGGATCCCACTGGCCTTCTTGGCCATGAGGGCACATTACTGCCTAATGGGTAACTTGTCAACCAGGACTCCCAAATCCCTCTCTACAGAGCTGCTTTCCAGCAGGTCAACCCCTAGTCTGCACTGGTGTCTGGACTTATTCTGTCCTAGTTGCAGGACCCTTGTTGAACCTCATGAGGTTCCTCTCTGCCCAACTCTCCATCCCATCTAGGTCTCTCTGGATGGCAACATAGCCCTCGGGAGTCTTGACCACTCTACCCAGTTTGGTATTATCCTGGGTCGTATTATCCAAATACAGCTAAACATAAACAGCCAGGTTTTATGTGTGGTGGACATCTAGTGAATCTGAGAGTCCAGAAGGCTGATGGTTACAGATTTTTTATTTTTATTTTTTTTTACAATAATATTTTTGTGTGTATTCTGTGATGTTTAGAAAAGGGGAGAAAAGAACCATGTAGAGGAGTGGAGCAGGCCTGCAAGTATCTCAAGGAGGTGTTGCAGAATGCAACAAAAAGACAGAGCAATTGTGTGGGGAAGCTGTAGTTCATTTAGACCCAGTCCAGATACTATCGCTATTATTTCTCAAATGCTATTGTTCAGTTCCAGTCAAGATTATAACTCTAAATAACTCCACTTATTTTGGTTGTAGCAATATTTTTACTAAAGGAAAGGAAGAGATGCTTCCACAGCCTAGGATGTGTATCTAGATGTGCTGTGGTCATCTTCAATTCTGCTATTATAGACTAGGCATGTATAACCCCTAGATTAGATACCCACTATCAAAAAGTGATCTACGTTTTGGGTAGTGGGTCATTTTACATAGTGATAATCATTTAACGGGTAGGCATCTGTGCTTAACTAGTCATCTAAGCTAAGTCTTCTAGTGTTAGTTGTAGTGGGCACTTCCTGAGGACCAAATTCGGCACTCATAATGTAGTTGTCAAAAAAAGGTGGGGTGACAGCTCTTAACATGTTTTAATTAGGCAATATGAATCTTTTCTTATAATTATACTTTGAGAATTATATTTTTGGTTTGTAGTAGAAAGAAAGCTCACTGCTGGGTGTAACTACATGTAATTTCCATAAAGCATAGTTTACTCTCCTTCCACTGCAGTAATTAAAAGAAGTGGCAAATCATATCAGAAGACAGAGCAAATTCTTACAATAATAAAAATTAGTTTTCTTGAACCAGTATAACTAATGGTAGATCATGCCCAGTGCAACTTTGTAAAAATTAACCTACCCCTAACTTTACTTTACCACTGATACTAAATGTTAAACACTTTATTTCATGAGAAAAGATTCATATGTTTGATTAGGTGGCTTAGATTGTAGCTTTAATGTGAAAAATCATGATAATAAAAATCTTCTTTCTGAAATCCTCTTTTTTTTCTCATCTTGCCTAGTCATATTTAGATTTTCCCAAGTACTTCAGATTTCATCAGAATGAAACAAATGTTTTTTAAAATGCTATTTGTGATAAAACTATTTTGAAAAAGTCTTAATAAACCTTTTATATAGTATAAAATACTCATCTGAAAAGTAATATATATAGAATCTAAAATTTGAATTCTTGAAATACAGTTTCATTTTGTGGCATGTACCTTTTGAGATTATATCAATAATGTTTGGAAATAAATGAGAAAATGTGCTACTACACAGAACTGATACAAACTTTTAAATGAATATTAAGAATATTTGATAAAATAGCAGGTTTTTATATTCCATGTTAGTATTTGTGGTGCAGTGTTCATGTACTAAGAGAATTTGTCTCCAGTTCCAGTTCTGAACTTTCAACTTGGTACGCACAGAAAGAGAACTTACCTTTTGAGAGTGACCACCATCAAACCAGACCTTTAGAAGCCTTGGCCAAGGGCCAAAGATAGATCTGTTTTGATCAACGTAGCGTATCATGTCCTTGAAGATGTGGGAAAATAGGAAAAATGACAAATGGTCAAGATTTAGAACATTTCTTCCACTTTAATTTAGATCTAGTAAGAATTCTTATTTAATCAATATTATAAGATGCCTTATAGAAGGACTTAGCTGCTGTGACATGTAGCATCCCACCTTGCTTTTATATGCCTAAAGGTGGGAAGCCCTGAGTTAGACTCTCTCTACAGTGATTGGGGAGATTTAGGCTGATCAGAGTGGGGTTCACAACAACCCACGTAATGAGATATTTCCTAGGAGACTGTATAGAATGTGTCTATCACACCAGAATTACAGATTGCGTTTGCTTAAGTAGTCACCCAAGTGGCAATTATTTAATAGATGACCAGGACACTCTCTTTAATGAGGTGTCTACTCCTTGCACAACAGTTTGTGGTTGGTGTACTTAAAACATGGGAAACTATGGATATTCAATGCATTCTTCATACTGAAAGGTTCAAACATGCAAATCATTCTTCTCAGGAAAGTGGTAGTATAAGATGATAGAGATATCTCTATCATCTGTGGCCTACTTATAGGAAGGGCTGGGAAGTGAGATGGTACTGATTACAACCCTTTTGTGCTCCAGAGATCATAAATCCCATTTCTCTCACTCTGGGTTTAGTGCTCATTCTACTATACCCTTTCATAAGCGGGGACAATCTTTTGTCTAATTGGCCATATGCACTGTAGATACGATGTGCTACCACGTGAATCATGCTACATGTACTCGGTTCCAGGAGCTTAACTGGAGGAATGTTTGGCTGGAGAATGTTAATTCTGAGACATAAAATAGACCTTGAGCTTTTAAACCACATCAAGATGGAGATAGTCCTCAGAACCAAAGTATGATTTTACGAAATAGACTTGTGCATAGTTACAGTTTTTCAAGAGAAAGAAAGATTAAGTAGAAGCTTTGGGGTCCTGATTTTCCATGGAAGTCTTCATGCTCTTTAGGTGCCATGTTTTGGCCCTAATTTCTAGTTTGGCCATTCTTGCTGGAAGTTGACTTTCTGCTAAGAAAGATGCCTTTAAAAAACTCTTCTCGGGATTCTCCAGTGTCATCAGTTGTATATAAATGATATAAAGGCCAGGGACTTATTTTTGGCCCTGAAACCAAAGCATTGACTTGTTTTCTCCATATTGCCTAGGAATGACCCCCCTCTACACCTACTTTATAGCACATTTGTCTTAAGGAAAGCTAGCTGGAGTGATTGAAATTGAACCAGGAAGTAAGATTTCAGGTAAGCAGTGTTAATGACCATAGATACAAGTCTCTTGGATCCTGTCCTGTACATCTTTTATTTACTAAAATAATTGTAACTTTGATTTAGATTCCATCTTCCCTGATAGTTGAGAATCCATGTCAATTCTCAACTGTAAACCCATACCTGTTAACCAGGTTATGAATACAGATTTTTCTTTTTTTCTTTTTTTCTTTTTTTTTTTTTAGTAACAGTAAAGCCAAACTGCAGAAGCCTTTATATGAGATGAACTCTACTGCTTCTCACTTATAGCTCTCCTTCCTCTTTAGAATATTTAGAATTTAACCATGCATAGCAGATGCGGATTTAAGTATGGCAAGCTTGTTAATGTGCAAATTCCTGCAATTTCCTGCACAGAAAAATTGCTGGAATGGAAGTGGATATTTCACTGGAAGTTGTATGGCTTTTATAAAAGAATAACTGGCATCATCATCAAATACCAGCTGAACCATCATGCCTCTCATTACGCTGGGCAAGCAGTAACTGCAGTGGTTGATCAGTCCTCAGTAAATAGTTTCCACATGCTTTTTTAGGTGTCACTATGACACAGAATGTTTCCTTCTCTGCAATACACAGTTAGGAAGATTTCTGGTTGAACAGAAACCACATTTTATTCCCTTTAACAGGTTATGATGTGCTTGTTTTGTATCAGTCTCATTTAGGAAGTTCCATTGTAATGAAAGGTGTTGTGCATATAAACTGTCTATGGAAGACAGAGTTAAATTTAGCTTTTCAATGGAGGATTAGAAAGGAAGATTGGACTTGAAGTTATATATTATATGAAAAATAATACAGCTGACATCTTTTGTGGAAGAATACTTCTGGTGATTAGAATCTCATGAGTGTTTGGGATTTTCACTGGCCATCATCATTAGTGCTCTCTCCTTTAAAGCCAGATTAAAACAGATGAACCAAAGAAAATAGACTTTTTTATTGTTAAAATCATATATATTCTGTAGGCTTTTCTGCTGAAAATACAATATATATCACAGAAATCTACAAATTTACCTTAGTCTTAAAGAAGATGTAGAGAAAATACTGCTTTACAGTCTCATATTTTTTAAAACTGCAAACTCAAACTTTTTTTTCAGTTTTAGTTTCAATACGTCTTTTAAATTATGAGCTGTGTATAATGCATGCTTATCTATAATCTGTAAATTTTTAGGCAAAAGGGAAACTGTCTAGAAAATGGAAATCAAAGTCAAGTACATTTGCTTGCATGGTCTTTTTGTTAGGAGGAGAATTAGCTCTACCAAGTGGTATTTTTATTGATCAAAAACTAGAAAATATGAGTTTTTGGCACAGTTTGTGTGACATCTTTTATAATTTGAAATGCTTTTTCTGTTCTGCCTCCTTCTTATCTGTGATGAGTCTTGCAATGGATGTCAGTTCGAACTTGTGCTCCACCCTAAAATTTGCAGAGAAATAGTCTTTTATCTACTGTTTATGCATTTATGCTCAGTCCTAAATTGAGGTGTCCAGATTAACTAGTTGAAAAAGAAAATGTAAAAATCTTTCTTTTTTCCTGAAAGCGTGATATGTTTTGATATGTGGTGATGTAACTTTCAATCCACTAAGAACAGAATAATAGTTAAATATCAGATCATCTGATTATGAATTACTAGATCTACTCATATTTAATGAAAAATAGTAATATTTGAATAGAATAGAGACAAAATGTGTACTACACAGATTTTTTTTGCCTCAATTTGTACCTAGTGAAACTACTAAAGTGAGTTAATGTGGGCTTGTATGGGCATGGGCAGAATCTGGACCAGCTCCCATTAGTTGTACTCTCAATTAATTGCACTCATGTTTATCTGCATCTGAGGAATTGGAGACTTGTTTCCGAATAATTCCTGAAAGAGCTGTGATTTGCTTCTAGTCTTAAATGGCTTTGTATCTAGAATTAGTGCCCACTGTGAATTCATATTGAGATTTTATTATACTTGCCGTTCTGGATTTGCAATGAAAACTTTGATCACTCTTTAAGCAAAGCTTCCTGAAAGGCCCGCAGGTTTAAACGAGGAGCAGTTAGAGCTTCTGTGGCTGAATTATAACTTAGTTGATGAGCTAGTACTTTGTGACAGGCAGTAAATTTCCATAGGTTGATGTGGCAGGGCTTCCCTATCAAACAGAAATGACCTGCAGGGCTGGTACCTCACTGCTTCTCCTGACAGCATTTGTAGTCAGGCCTTCTTGTAGATTAAGACTCTTTAGAGCTTAACAAACAGCTGTGGGCCTAATCAGGACGCTGAGCTGAGACAAGGGACAAATGTTTGCAGGCTGAAGCAGTGACTCCAGCCCCTTTCATGAACAGAGGCCAAGATGCCATTTATAAACTGGATTTGAAAGCCTATGTCCAGTTCTTGTGGCGTGTCCTCCGTTTCTCACTTTCATGAACGACTAGGGATTTTCTGTAAAATGCTGTAAGGCTGCTCTGTCATGTCAGGAGGGAGAATGAAGACTTTTAATAATTAGACAATGATTTTGACAAACTTTCTTTTACATTTTGCTAAGAAATAATAAAATGATGGTATCTACTATTTAAGTGAAGCCCAATGAACAAAACTTAGAATAGAGGAAATTGCTGATCCCTGTTATTGCTGGACAGTCAGCCAGAAATGTGAGATTGATATCTCTCCTGACGGTCAACTTGGTTTACTGTAAATCTTCCCTTAAAATAGATGGTCTTTTACAGTTTCTGGTATGTCTGGTATTTCTTCCATTATGTAGCATCCCATAATCAATTATTCTGTACTTTTTAACTCCTGTAAGACTTCTTAATTTTCCTCTGATATTAACAAAAACCTGCCAAGAGCTTCTGATCCAATCTAGAGCAGAGTAAGGTCAGTGAATAGAGTTGCATCTACTTCAGTCAGCATTAGATCTCATTGTAATAAATGTATTTATTGGATAAATAAGGTATCAGTGATACCATTGGATAAATAAGGTTCAGTGGGTATTTTAAAACCTCAGGAAATACCAATCACCCCGAAATACACTCAACCTATTGCTGAATGGGTTGGTGAATGGACCTGCAGTGGACAGTGTCCGTTGTCTTTAATTCATTGCAATTTTTAAATTTGTGCTGTACTCATAGCTCAGAGTGCATTTCTATGGCATTTATCATCCTGTCTCAAAGTATTTTAAAAAATCTTGCTATATAGCTGTGGGTGATTGGTAAGGACACTAGTGAAACCATCTCTTACTAAAAGAAACGTTTGCAGAGAGATTACAAGTAGATACTGTTGCAGACGACGTGTTCCTTCTCTGAAAGCTTCTCCTTTCAAGGTGTTCTGTGCCTGCCAAGTTTTCTACAGATTGGCACCTTTTTCTTCCTCTCTATTTTTCCTCTTTGAAAATCATCAACGTTTATAGTGTGGGACAAGTCGTTTTAGTAGATACCTCACTATAAAGACTAGAAATAAAATATTGACTGTTCAATGTAAATGGATAGTGGTCAGGGGTCATAGAGTTTTAAAACTTCGGTGTCTGTCTTAGCAGGTTACTCCTGGTACTGGAATTATGTATTTTCGGCTGCTGCCAGCCTTAGGGAGACTTGAGCTCCTCTGGAGAGTGATTAATTTTTCTTACACGGAGCTTTTTTGCTGAAAGGCAGGATGATCTGGTGAGGAATACAAGAGCCCATTTGAACTCCATGGAGATGTTAGAGTTGAGTCAGGTGCCAAATTGTCCTTCACTCTTGTGGGGACCAGCATGCTGAATTTGGAGTGTAAAGACTTAGCCGAATGTATCTGACCTCTGTCAACTGTGTGCTCTAATCAGGAGGCTGTATCAGTTTCTGCTAGTTGCCTTCTGGGTCCATAACATTTCCAGTCTGGACTAAAATTTGGTCAGTCTAGGATCCTGAACTGTTTTATTTTTGGTAATATCATAGGCAACTTGATACTTTCTTGAAATGCAGATCAGTGAGACATTGTTGTATATTGACAGATTTTCTACTGTTCTGCAGAGGCAACTGGGCTGTTTGGCTTTGTACTTTTTGTTTTATTTATCTGCCTTTTGCAAATGATTTCCCTGGGCAATATTTTATCCTTGTATCACATTTCTAGTGTGTTAGTAGCATGTGTTGTACCCACTGCAGCACATTCAGGAGTGACATCTTCATGATGCTTTCTAATGTCTTGTCCTCAAATTGTACATCCCTCTTGTTCTTAAAGCCAAACACATAGAATTGCAGTAATCCAAGGAGCACAGGCTCTCTCATTCTGTAGCTCACCAGTGTTGTGTGTGTATGTCTCTCAAGACCTTATTATTAAAGCCCAGGGGTTGGATCAATCACGCCGATACACTACACAAATAATTCTGCTTCAGGTGTGTACGATCATGCAGGATCGATCAGATAATAGCTGATTTTTCAAAACTACAGCAAACCGTACTTCTTCCAGGTTTGATGCAGCTTATTTTTGAGGACATCGATTATTTGTGTAAAGGTAAATCATAGTCAAATATTTCACCCAACAAATAATTCCATGATGTGGAGATTCAGTTTAGGCATTCTGGCTCCTGAGTTAATGCCCTAAAGCACACTGCAACAAGCATGAAGGAAAAGATTTGCTGGTGAAGTCAGTGAGCACTTGCTTCTTGCCTTGTGATTTGCCTGGAACTTCTATACTGAAACTAAAAAAAAGTTACGTGACCAAAGATGGAAAATAGAAACCTCCACTGTGATCCCAGATTAATAGCTTCTAGAGCATACATTTAACATTCAGAATTACATACATCATTTGCCCTAGATATTCTATATTTAATGTTTCCATGTGATGAAACAGCTATAGATGCCTGAATTACTACAGCTGCAGTTGTGTGCATTAGCACAATTAAGAAAACACATTATTTAAAAATGAAATCCTAGTGCCACTGGTTACCACTGCAGTAGTATGATAAATTACCCAATGTGAGACCTATACTTCGAAACAGAGCTCTAAAGGATGGAAATATGGCTCAAAGCATAGATTGAAATTTAGATGAATGTGTGTACTGTGTATCCAAGATTTAGTCTTGAATTAGAAGCTGAAAATTTAATGTGAAGTTGTTACAAAACATGTCCTACATATTTATATACTGACCAATGCAAGTACATAGGTAGAATTTTGTGTGCATTTTTCCTCTTTTTATTTCTATCCATGATTTTTCTAAGAAGTGAAAGGCTTACCTTGCTTTATATTGTCATATCTGTTTGAGGATTTATGTTGC
Organism: Tinamus guttatus; assembly: GCF_059628265.1. NCBI lineage: Eukaryota > Metazoa > Chordata > Aves > Tinamiformes > Tinamidae > Tinamus > Tinamus guttatus. The sequence goes on along the minus strand of NW_028288880.1, from coordinate 278,880 downwards.
AGCAAATTAAATTAGCCAAAGTCAATTCAAAATAAAATGAAAACAACAACAACAAAGATTTTTATAAATATTATATGTGAGAGAATAATGGTGGGCAATGAACATTTGTATAGATGTATAGATATATGCATACCTATGGGTGATAAATTAAAAAATCTCAGTTGTTATGTGGCAGCTACAAATCAGTGTTGGTGGGAGTGAATTATAACATTTAATCTTAGGTCAGGAGGGAATTTTCATTTCCATGTTTATAAATCTGTTCTTTCTTGATGATTATTTCGTTGCTTGTACACAATTATGCAAGGTGAGTTCAACCCTGCATGAGGTGCAACCCTAGGGAAGTCTGGCCAGTGCAGCACTTATCCAAAATACTGCCCTCCCCAGGAGCTCTTGGCATCTCCCTGTGACCCATAGAAGCTACGTGACAGAGTCACAGATTGTTCTTTGCTGCCATGAATTTCTTTTCTTGCCTTCCTGTTCTTGCTGACCGGAGAAGTCACACTGGGATCCTCCTTACAAGATTCTAAGCCATTTATTTGCAGCAGGAGGTGTTATATTTCAGAGGTAAGAAGAAAGCAGCCTAGCAAAGCAAAACAGTTTGTGTTGATAGACTTGGATAGACTTTACCCTCTTGCACAGAGAAGTCAACTTTCATTGTTTTCATAGAGGGAGCTAGTGTTTCCAGAAATAAATTTTACAAAAGTTTAATTATCAAATAAAATATCCAATATTTATTGAATAAGATTCATTATTTTGGAAAGATGTGTCCTGTAAAAATCTCAAGTTCACTTTTCACTGGATTGCACCACCAAAGAGCAGCACTTTCAGTGGTGTTGGTCAGAACAGTCTGCGAAGGACCGGGCTAGAAATCCAGCTAAGCATGTGCTGGCTTATTTCCATTAGAAAAAGTGCTAGGTAGTAAAGTGCCCAAACGCTCCTTCTGCAGTGAGCCGCATAAAACTCAGCTTATGCATGTTTGTAGATTGAAAGATTCTGTCTGCCCTGGAGGTGGAAGTGCTGTGTGGTGGATTGTGGTTTTGTTTTGTGTTTGAACCCTGCAGGCCTCAGGAATCCGTGTGTGACTCAGAACCTGGCTCAAACACACATCCCGCTGTTGGCGGTGTGAATAGTGTGCCCATTTTCACATCTGAGATGGAAAAGAGGTCTTGATACTATATTTGTACCTTTAGGGTTTTTTCTGTATTTCTAGAACTATATAAAATGATTCAGAATGCAGATTTATGTGTTTGAAAATGTAGAAAAGCTTCTATGTGGTACTTGAGATCAACTTAGCTCTTCTCCAGAGAAATTCTAGCTATTACCATGGAATAATAAAATAAGCCACAAAAGTCAGTGCAACATAAAGCAATATTGTTTTATGGCATAACAAATATTTTACATTTAATTCATTTCTTTTCTATAAGATGCACTAGAGATTCAGTTCAAAATGTAGAAGATAAGCAAGGGAAATACGAGAAAGAAATCTGTTCCTCACCTGGTATATATCTATTTTTGTGATGGACAAAATACCCACAAATATTTTGGGTTATGTTGCTTACTACTCCCTGAAATTTGTTATTGCTTGCCAGAGAAAACTGGAAGAACATCTGAAGACATTAGCTGGCAACAGAAGAGCCCTTTAAGGCTATTTCAAGCCTGGATATTGATGATGAGGAAAAGTCCTATTCTGAGTGTTTCTTTTGCTGGGACATCAAGCAAATTCTCAAAATGCTACATTAAAAAAAAAAATCTAACAACCTTGTGCTAAACAAGTAGCAATGAAATGTTGATAATGACATTACAACAATAGTTTCACCAATAATATCAGGATAATCATCTGTAACTAATGATACTTAATATATAAATCCACTGTTTAAATATAATGGGCTGTTGTATTTGATGGCATTTGAGTGGCAAAAATAAGAGGAGAATGGGAGAAGGGAAGTGGAACATAGGAGAAAATTATTAAGCAGTAAAAATGACTTTCTGCTTAGCTACCTTGCTATGTTACAGCTTTCTTAACTTTGTTTTTGGGCCTTTGCCACACGCTAGGGAGATAAACTACAGTGTATGCCCCCCTTAATCTTCACCTACAGGAATAACAAAATGCTATAATGCGTCGTGACACTTCGTATCACTGCAGCTAGTGTTTTAGAGGATTTTTAGTTGCAATGCCCCTTCTATAAAAATATCCATCTTGGAAATCTAATTATTTTCATAAGAATTTCTATTACTGTGCGGCACTGCAGTGTTTTACTGCCCGTGTCAAGCAGTGCTGCAAGCCATTTTTAATGTTTCCTTCTGTATTATTAACAATGGCTAACCACCGTTATTATATTATTGGCTTTAATTAATAACAATTATTAGTTCTTATACTTGCATTTTAAAACTCCTACTCGCCTCTTAATCTTTAAATTGGCATTTAAAATGACAGTGTGCAACCTACTCAAATTGGTCATCTGTTGTATCTTTAACCAAAACATCAAGTCAGCTCCTAGTTTAGTCCTGGAGAGTTTTTCTACCACGAATTCCCCTTCTTTTTCCAGAGGTCTCCATGCTGCAACAGCTGCAGTAATGTTTGGTGGCCTCAGTCGTTTTGACCAACTTGATAGAGAAACCCCAAAAGATCCAATAGTGAGATATTTGAGTAATTCTTAGACCACGGCGTTTAATAAAAAAATTAAATTCCAAGAACATTTGGCTTTCCGTGAAGTGATAATTTAAAAGGTCATGACAAAAGGCTGTTAGTATGTGAAGATAGAAACATCGTTTAAAAAAGTGACACTTTCAGAGGAGTTGTAATGAGCAGGAATTGATTGAAAGCGAAAAGGAAATTTTTATTGAGTATTAGGCAAGAAGACATAGTTTTTTTTTTCTATTAATTATGTTATAATAGTTTTAAAGTTGTATAAAAGCGAGCCTTGATGTTTAAAATTGACGTGGGCAAAGCATGCTAAACAATATCAGAGGGTCAGTTTTGTGTTCCCAGTTGGATACTGACAGGATATAATTGGCCTTCCCATGTGCTGAATTCAGTTGTGAACTCAATGGTCCAGTATTCTGTTAAAAGTGCTACTCTTTTTTGAATAACACATGTGACATTAAACAAAAAGTTACAGTAGCTCTTCTTTACTAAAAATATTAAACCACTACATATTATCCTAAGCATCTACAATTAGGTATTATGTATGCTATACTATAAAAACATGGCTTTGTTACTGAAATAAGTTTAACTTTGCACTTCACCAGTTATATACTATGCAGAACCAGCAAAACTGAGTTTGTGGTAAATTTAAGCCCTAAATTGAGCTTTGCCTCTGTAAATATGTGCTTGTGTATGTATGTGTGAAGAAAAGATGAAGCATGTCAGTGAAAGGATCACACACCTAAAGCAGATTTCAGGCAGACAGACGAGATGTTCTGGTGATGTAAAACCGAAGAAAAGGATGGAGGAAGGAACCTGTGTAATGTGGAGTCAAACCTTCCATGGTCCAAATGCAGACAGTGTTAATTGCATTCATGGATCTGCTGGAACTATCACCTCCGTGCTACAAATAGCTTGTATGTAATTAAAGTCTCACTGGAAGATTCATTAATGATTTGGTAGTTCTGTAGGAACTGAAGAACATTCTACTTTTTCACCTTCAGCTCCATTTGATGCTGGGATCAGAAGTGCTAGAATACTGCAAAATAGTCTGATATATATTTGGCTCTTCATGAGATTGAAAGTACAGGAAAACTTTTAACATTTCATGCTATTATTAGTAGATATGGCAAGAAGTGTTAATACAGGCAATTATTTACTGAAAAATATTTTGTCAAAAAAAAGCTTTTTTTAATTGAGGTGAATTAAATTTGAGAAGTTTATTGGGATTAAGATTCAGTTTATATCCTGGGTTTCTAATCTTATTTCAACATTATCTCATGACACTCCAGTAATAGTAGTTTATAGTTTGCATTGCTGTTATTGACATCATAAAATGACACAATCTGACAATATATAGAAATATTTTATTTATAATGTATTAATAAAAACAGGATGCATAATGATGCAAGAATATTAAATACCACATGTAAGAATGTTAAAAACAGATAGATTATATTCAGTACTCAAATTTTACTGGTAGAGAACATGTCATGGAATAACATAACACGAAAAAATACAAAATGAGTGAGATATATAGTATGACATTCAAAAATGAGTATTTCTGTCGATACTGTGTTCCCATATCAGTCTTTTCAAAATATTCAGCTTCATAGATGTGTTTTCTGAGTTAAGCTGGTTCTAAACATTTAGAAGTGAAATTCCTTTTGAAATCAATATTCAGAGTTTTGTTTCCTGTAGTTATCTCTCTGTAGCCATGCAGCTTCAGATAATGTAAAATAGTCTGCAAGTTTTGTAACAATTAGCACTGCAGAGTGATGCAGCTGTGTTAGTTAATTTTTAAAGGCTTCTTTGAGTGAAATTTCTAGCTAACTAGTACTACTGGGAGAAAAAAAGGAGGCTTAAGATCAGTACAGAGTTTTAGTTGTAGGGTGAACCTGACATTTCCATGAAGATGCAGGTGCTTGATGCTTGAGAAGAAGCTAGTTCATGGCTCTGCTGCATTTCTTCAAAACAAAACCGAGGGTAATTTGATAATCATATGGTAATGGAAGTGGAGCCCATAAACTTTTCAGGGACAGGTAAGCTTAGCGAGACTGGAATAAAATTGTCTCATTTATATTTGGCATAGAATCATAGAATCATAGAATGCTTAAGGTTGGAAGGGACCTCTAGAGGTCATCTAGTCCATCCCCCTGCACACGGGGGCTTGATGAAGGCCTGAAGCATCTCTCATATGACGAGAGCCTGAGGGAGCTAAGACTCTTCAGGTAGAGAAGACTGAGGGGCATCGCTGAAAGTACAGGTTGTCAGAGTCCAATACACTTTTAGATATTTCACATGTAAAGGGTTTAATGCTTAACATCAAATTTACTTATTTGAAGATACTTTATTTTACATGAGTTCCTTAGTAGAGTGATACAACAATATGCAGAAATCACAGTACAAGCTTAAGTTACACTTGGGAAAGTACAGCAACTGCAATGTAGAGTTGAATCACAGTGCGAATGTAATTCCCATTACGGGTCCCTGTAACATGCTCTCCGTGACAATGCTGGGCATCCCCCAGTAGTGTGTGAGCTGAAACCAGCTCAAGCGCGTTGTCCTTCTGGATTCTTTTGGGAGTTGCTCCGTTTTGGTGCTCTATGCGGGGCTTAGCCGTGTGTCCCTTCCTCCCCAACGCTGGGGTGGGTAACTCGGGGGAGATGGGTGCGCTTTTCTGATGAACTCCAGGAGAAACGTTTACACCAGCAGCTGATCCACTCAACTGAGGTGGACTCAATTGATCTGCTGGCTGTGGTCGGTCACTCGGTGTTATTCCTTGAGCTTCGTTGGGCACATTGCCCTAGCCCATCTCCTCTGAGCCTTCTTCCAATGGATGGGTTTACTTGTTGGCCGCAAGATGGAAAATGTGTCTACTGGGGAGGGAAAAAAAAAAGGTGAATTAGAGACTCATCGTTACCAAAATGTGCAATGGCCTCATGTGGAGGAGTTGTATTGTTTCTCAAGATGCTTCAGCAAAACAGCAATCATGACAAGAACAGAGCAGAATGAATTCTTGTTTTGATTTGAGGCTCATTGCTTTGAGATTTAGATTGCCTCCTAATAACACTTACCAGCCATCTGCTTTCCAGAGAAAAAAAAGAAATCTTACTGGAAAAGCTGGGACATAACAAGCACCATTTAAAAGCTCATTGTCTGGAAATGACATAATGACTTTGTGTTTTCAAATTATTAATTAGTGATCAACTCGGAAAAGCAGCAGGTTATGCTAACTCTAGGGGAAATGCAGGGCTTTTTGTGCAATCTTGCAAATCCTACCATTGAGGAATCAAATTAAAAAGTAGTAAGAAATAAACAGGTTTATTAAAGAGAACAAATACGTTGTAAAATGCACTTCTGGTTTATTTTAAAATTGACTTTTTTTGTATTTGTCTTTTGGGAGCTTATATATTTATGTACATAAAGAGATACAAATATAAATGAAATATAAATATAACTGTTTTTAGTAAATCCTGCTGTGCATAAGGTCCAAACTAAGGTATGCAATTAAATTTCTCTTTTTTTTTGTCATGTTTGTAAGATATGTGTGTTGATGAAGCACGTTAGAAGTAATTCATTATATTTTGGGTTATCATGCTGTATTGATGCTGACTTTTGAAGGTCTTAAAGAAAAAATTGTATTTCATCATTAAGTGCATCCTTGTAAGCAACAGTAAAGGATAGTATTGTAACTATATACTATATATTGTAGCTATAACTGCCAGTCTTCTCACCAAACTGAGATCTGAATAGCTACAGAAAGGAAACTGTGCATTAATATTCTTTATTAGTGCACTTTCTGGTTGGGGGTGCTTTATATTGGAAAAAGGACACTTGTAATGATTATTGTGTGGCTGTTTTGCAGAAAAATACTGCATTTTATTCCTGATTTCTTAAAGTTACTTGTTTTTGATTAAAAATATGCACTATCCATTTTTGTTGCACTCTGATGTGAAGACTTAGTTCTGACTTGAAACCTCCAGTTTTGTTCTGCATATTGATAAACTTCAATATCAATTTTAAATTTAAAAATACTGAGGGAATCCCCATTAGTTGTTCTAAATTCAAAGTTTTAAGGATGTAAATAATTAATGACATGATTCTATAGCTGTTAAGTTCTGTTTTTATTTACAGGGCCAAATTATAAGGTTCCCACTAAGCTAAATTGCTATTCATTCCGGCAGGAATCTGCTAGACAAAGATAATGAGGAACTTTGAGCTTTGACTTATTTCTGACATCTGAAATCTGAAATTTTCTTTGCTGTTACTTTATGGCTACCAATTATTTTAAGTGTATTTTTTTTCCATCTGTTTCTGTTACATCATCTATTATGTGAGAATTATTTAATGATATCACTGAGTTATTGATCATTTCAGATACGCTTATTGTTTTGGAGGTTGAATTCAAATTAACCCTGACTTGTACACACAAACTCTGTAGCTTTGATCACTTTACTAGAGATTAACCTTGGGTTGTCTTTTTGGGGTTCATTTTTCTGCAGTATTCTCTGTTTTATATTCAGTAGAAAATATGGGAACACAAACAGGGAAACAATAATAATATGAAGAGAAATATTAGTGAGAGAAGTCATGATTCAGTGATATATTCTGGACCTAAAATGTCCAGATTCCCTTTGTCTGCTTTGTCTGCTTTGTTCCCTTTATTATTATTATTATTTATTTTATTATTATTATTATTTATTTATTTATTTAATTGCATAGTAGTGTTCAGAGATGAGAAATCAGTTAGACAGTTCTGAGGAAATACAACCACATACAAAAATAGTGCAGGAATTATCCGCAGTAACATACAAAAATAGAAAATATTAAATAGATGAAAAAAAGAGCATTCAATTTCTATAGCAGCATAGGGTTGCTTTGCTTTATGAGAAGAAATGTGAGTATTGTGTCTTGAAACCAGGGATGTAAAATTGCAGTGAGTAATGAGTATGCATTTCTCTGATCCCTTAATGTACTTGATGTGAGGTTCCTCTTTCATCGTAGCTAACGTGCTGGCCATTAAACACACTGCAGCAGCATCATTAGTGGCTTCAAAGTGCCTCTGCTTGCATCCCATTTTTCCTTGTGGCAGGTGAGTGAGAGCAGTGATTAGCAAATACTGGTATCCGTCACTCGCTGGCGGTCCGATTGCCCAAGAAGTTGCGTGTCTGAAGTCAGAGGTGTGGAGGACACTTTCATCCTTCATCATTCTGGAAAACGTTCTGCTCTAAGAGGTACTTGGACGCGTGCGAGATACGAACTCAGTGTTGTGCTTGAAATTGCTTTGCCGTTGCAAAGGAAGACAAGGTATGAGGACGGGCTTCCTGGGTGGCAGCTGGTATGTCACTTACACGTTTCAGATCTTTCAAAAGCCGGATTAGGACACACCAAGGAGCCTCTGTTACTTATTAATATCACCTTGTGTCTAGGGAATGGGGTTAGCTGAGACTCACAGGGTTCCGAGTCTCCAGGGAAATTCATAGGACTGTTCAGAGCAGCATTCGTAGAAGTTGTTACTGATCAGATGTTGAATTTGAGTATTTTCCTAACATTGGGAAATGTGCCCTGTTCCACCTTTCACTTTTTTTTTTTTTTTTTAATAGGCTGGAAAATGCAAGTGGAGGGAGAGTTGTCTTTATTAGGAGGTGAATTATCAAAATACAGAATATCTCACCTGTAGAAATACTTGATATTTCATTCTTTTCTTGCATACCTATATTGGTATAAATATCACCGAAGGTTCTCACGGATGAATGAAACATCAAATATTCAAATTTTAGGACATCTTTTTGCACAATAAACCTTTTTTTTTTCTATATTGATACATTCTAGGTATTTTGTTTTGTTTTTTAAGCCTGTAAGTTTAAACTTTTTCTGATATATATACTTCATTGTCTAACTGAAGCAGTTCATAGGGATTGGATACTATTTCCATCTATGGTAGCTGTATACCATGTTAAATTACCAGTAGTTTCAAAAATTCATATGGAAAGAAGTGATGGGTTTAAAAGCTTGAAAATATACGATAATCCAATGAAAATAACTTCAGAAGAATATTTCTTTGTTAACTCTGTTGTATATAAGAAAATTACGGATGAGCCACTGCTTCTACAGGTACCACAGATTTATCTTTGAGAGCCTTATGCCCAACCTGCTGTTTGTTTTGTTAGCAGGTACTGCAGGAACGGTGGCACACAGTCAATATCTGCGTGTTGCTGTGATTTTAGCAGGGCATTGATGCAGGATACTTGTCCTGTAATATCTGTTTTGTTACTCCTCTCATGCAACCAGAAGGATGCACAAATACACCTCTTGTGGAGCTTCCACTCTGAAGCTCTTAGGTGACTGTGGGTGGAAATAGGGTAGCTAATACAGAAAATAAGTCCTTTTCTCAATTCACATCTTCATATTTGATCTCTTTGAAAATTTTTTTGAAAATCCCCCTGATTTCTTTCTCTATGGTCCATAGTGTAGAAGAAGATGCAGTCTTGACTGGCTGTGATGCCATGTTCTCGTTTAAATTGATGATCAAAATGAGATCGCAATAGAAGGAGCAGGGCTAGAACAACTACAGTAGTGAGTACAGCACGTTAAATGAAAGGCTCATGTAAGTGTTTTGTCTTTGCTACCACCTATTAGTGCTTTTCAAAATTTGGGTTGTATTGACCTATTTAACTTCTTCCCCTCAGGAGAAGTTTCACTATGATTTGTTCTAGTTTCATTGTGAGATTACTTACTACAGATTTCTTACTTTCTAGTAGAATTAATAGTATAGTGTTTATTCTTTAAAAGAATCACAATGTTGCATTAAATATTCTAGGCAGAAGGGAATAACTTTTAAATAACATTTTAATTGTTTGTTGATAACTGCTACGTGTTTAGACCTTGAGGACGTCAGCATTTTTTAACTGGAGAAATGTGCATACATGAGCTACGTCAGTGAAAACACAGTACAAATACAGTACAAAATGCACTTATTCCCTTTCCATGTGTTCTCTTTTAACCCATGCAGTATAAAAATATTATTTATAAGGTGTACCTTAGCAGCTGAAAAAAGTTACAATGCACATATAATTGCAACAAAATATTGTTCACCTATTTTCTCAGGTTTATGTTAAACCTGGCAAGAGTAACTGAGGAGACAGCAGAAGAACCAAAGCAGGTTGTGTGTCTAATGCAGGTGAGGAATTGTGGAGAGTAAAGATCTAGCTGCTCGAGGGCATAAGAAGACTCATAGGACTGAGGCCCCTAACTTAAAGATTTCATACACTTTTCCTGAATACCTAGACATTGGGAATCTTTTAAGTCTAGACCTAAATCCTTATTTTACTTGTGTATTCAGGAAGAAAAACGACTGATGAACCAGGATCAGTGACTGTACTGTACTGACGGTAAACCTGTTCTCCTTTCTTTTCTAGTTTAAATCACTTTCTATATTTCAATTACCCATTTTACCCTAGAGCAAGAGGAGATGCTATTTTTTTAAGTGATGTGAATACATCATAATTAGTACTACAAAAAAAAAGGCTTCTCAAGATGAAATTTCTATAGTTACTTTTTGTTTAAAGACAAAACCCATCACTAATTCTAGAAGATCCATATAGCCTCCTGTTTTATTATGTACAGTATTAAAGCATACTTCGTATGATTATTTTTTTAATACAGTTGCATGGCATCAGTTGAGTTCCTGCTGTATTCAGACCCTTCTCAGCTATGAATTTTGCAGCCTTCTTTGCATCATCGTGCCAAGGGATTCAGCTTTAAAAATTCCTCTGACCTTAATTTCTGGGAGTAGTTTTTCCAGGATGAAATTGCAACCATTACACTGCGGACAGCAGCCGTATACCAGATTTATCTCAAAAAAGCTTATTCCTTAAGGCATTTTACAGAGACATGCGGGAAGGTCCTTGCAGGACAACAGTTTAAATGACAGTAGGTTAGAGGGGAGAAGGATTTTATAAGTCTTTAATAATATTCATATTTCAAAACAGTTTCAGTTTGTGACTGAACGTTACACTTCTTCCCTTGGTATAACCATTTACGATTACCTCTGTCTTTACATATTGTGTAATAACAGTTTCACACATCATTTGACATCTTTACCTATTCTCTCTCTGCTTGTGTTGAGGTGAAATGCAAAAATCCTCTGGCTCATCTGTGTGTTCTGATTTGTCCCAGCCAACACGGGGTATGTTGCAAGGTGTACATTTTTTTTTACTCTCCCTGAGTCACTACTTGAAAACTGAGGTTTGAGATTGGACTACAAATGTCTTAGAACTTGTTTTTCTTTCAAATCATTGGTTTTCCATGCAAACTTTGATTTTAATGCTACACTTTCTAAGTCGGTTTTGAATGGTCACTTTTTCTGCGCCTCTGTTTTACTAGTTAAACACAGTCTGGACTAGGCTCTAAGAAGGAAATAACTATATAAATAGGTGTGTGTGTGTATATATATATATATAACTGGCACTTGCAGTTCTGTTGTGGTCTCTTGGATAATGCCAAGAGAAAAGAAGACAGGAGCATAAATGCAAGGGAAACTCCAAATTACTGGAACATTTAAAGGTCTTTGAAAAGTTTATACAGAAGTACAGTTAATACTGTCATGCACTGAAGTGCCAAAAGACCTTGCAGTGAAGAATATTAATCTACTTTTATAAAATCAAAGGGTTCGTATTTTTGCTGTAAAGAAATAATTTGAATAAAATTTGACCCTTTCTACAATAGTCTGTGGGTCAAATTGAACCTACTATTAAAATTCTCTAATATCTTCCTTGTATTAGCATTTCAAAACTCAATTTAAATATTCACAGAGCTCTTTTTTTAATAAACTTTACAAAATTCAGGTAATTTCCTTCAACTTTCTTGATTGAAGGAAGGCAGTAGGTACAGATATAAAAAAGATGTACAGCTACGAGCAAAACCTGAAATCAATTATATATAAGAAATAACATAACACATGGAAAGAAATTAATCAAAAGGAAAAATTTCTGCTATATGATTTTCTTGGTCTGCTACCTGCAGGCAAGGAACGCAAATGAAAAAAAAAATCAGCATTCTTCTTGCAGATAAGGGGAAAATTAATAAAAATATTTCCTTCCTACCAGATCCCCTGATGCAACTTATGTTAAAAGTGAGTGGCTGAAGGAAGAACTTGCGCATTTAAAAATAACTGCTTTTTGGATATAGAAATATAGCTTATTCGTGCTGTTAAGTTCAATTACATCAGGTTGGTGTGGATTTATAGTGTCCAAAGAGCAGCTCTTTTCCATTCCTTTTTCTATTAAGTTGGTCTTTAAATCATGGTCATAAAGTTTCCAAGAGTCCGAAAATGATAAATGGTTCATTCCAGTAGGATTCCCCAATTAAAATGTAAGGAATATCTTACAAACTGGTGCAATCTTTCAATCTGGACCAAACTTTTTAAGTTCAGCTATTATAAACTAGAGAAGTCGAATGCGCAGTAGCTCTGGATCTCTTGACTCACTGAAAAAATGCAACAGGAATTACAAAAATAACTTAGTTAAATAGACTCATTATACTGAAGAAGGAATAATTTCTTTAAAAGTGGGAGTGATTTATTTGACAGTATTGACCTTAGAAAGTATATTTAAGGTTTGTCAAAACAATATGTGAGTTAGTGCTCTGGTCACATGCTGCTGGCAGCCCTTCCATAATTGTAAGGTATTCATTGGGATTAGGCATTGCCTTATCTTGGCCCTTCCTTTCCATTCTGGTGTTTTATTATCATTTTTCTTTTATTATCATATGTTACCTGGAGACGTGTTTTCTACTTCTGTTTTTATGAATTGTCTAGATACCTGCAGTTTGGGGTTCTCCTTCCCAGAGGAGTGTCAAAAGTCTTGGTGACCCAATAATATCTGGGAAGCCTCTTGCTTACATAGAAACTAAAAATTTAACGTTAGCCAAACTGAAATATCAAATCTATATGGGTTGCTACATTGCTGTTAATAATTACAGCAATCTCTTTTTCTCTCATGCATTTTATTAGCCCATATCTTCACACTGATTAAGAATATAGAGTCTATTGAAATGTTTGTATCTGTGTCCTTTAAAAACATCTACAAAACATGAGAAAGCCATTTCCCCAAGGGAGCTTTCTGGCACTTCCCTGGTAGTGCCCAGGATGAAATTTCTTTCCAAAGAAGAAGCTGAGTTGTCTCTGCAGCTCTTGGGTTTTTTCACTTCATTTCGTTTGTGTGTATGTAGATTTTAAATACAGTGTTTGGAAACAAGCATATATTTGGGTTAACTGAAATACTGAATTAGCTAAGAAAAAAGAAGAGAGCAGTACCATTCTTTGTTTCCTATTTAAAATGAAATAAATCAAATCTTTCTTTGTAGTCTCAATATTCCCAATCAAATTTTTTAGAAAACACATGCCTAGGTATTTTCAGTGGGTGAATACAAATAAAGTATTTTCCTGCTGGTCCTATGCTGTTTGTATTTAGAAGAGAATCTTTTTGTTGAAACGAGAGAAAAATTGGTTGATTTTTCCAAAGCTTTGCTTTCCCTGTGATCATACATCTTCCCATACCAACGTTCAACTATAAGCTAGATGTGTGTGGCAGCATGTGCTCTTTGCAAGCACCACATAGATCACACACAACATGCAATCGTGTTGACCCAGTGAATTTCAGGCCCCTCTGGTTTACCAGAGTTGTTATTATTTAATGCTACCACTACTAATTATGCTCATTAACCTCTCCCCAGCCATTTACTGTCAAGGATTGTAGGCTTTCTGAAGCATTCTTAATTGTTAAGAGGACTGATTTATGTTGCTGCTTTGGGGATCTAGGAGAATATTGGTGGGTAGGTAGGTAGGAAGCTAACCACTTAACATGAGATAATTATTTTAGGGAACTTTCCCATAGTAAAATACAAGCGTTTTAAGCACAAAGCACTGAACAAGAAAGTACACAAGAATGTGCTTAATTTGAGCATGCATTTAAGTGGTTTCCTTTAGGGAGAAGTCTGATGAATTTGACTACAAGATATGATTACAGAACTTCGCTGGTTTAATGTTATTGAATTTCAATTATTTCATTAGGGTTATGGTACCATAAAACTGGAGTCATGCACTGTTATAGCAGGACTAACAAGCTCATGGGGTCTGATGCTCAAATTTGTCTCTGGAGGAGTGTTTATTGCAGCAAAAGCTTTTTGTACTAAATGAATATAAATATAAGCCCTTTTTCGGTGCTGCATTTTCACATTTTTTCTACATTACTGAAATGCTTACAGTATTACTTGTTTGTTTGCTAAATGTTACCTATTCTAGGCGTTGAGGTAGCTTTCGTTAACTCCTTCCCTAAAGATTGCAACTTAGCTAGCTACATGTCTGTATTTATATTTAAATATGTGACTGTTAGACTTTCTTAAACGTGTAATATATTGATAGTGCTAAAAATATGTGCTTAACTATCTGTAAATCTGGTAGAAGTTAGGGAGCTCCAGTTTAGATTTCCCCACACTGCACTGCCAAGTGGCCTCAATCAGAAATAGTTTTCTCACATGCAGCTCACTCATCAGCCTCTCCTCAGCAGATATCGTTATTTGTATCAAATTATATATGCTGATTTTTTTTTGAAGTGGACTACTGTGCCCACCAGGCCATACAGATTTCTGCTGCATTCACTGCTGTCACTAATTGTACTGCTTTCTAATGCCTCTTACCTATCTATTTTACTTGAAAAAAAAGTCTTAATTGTTGTGTGAATAAGTACATATGAAGTAGAGTTAGTACTAATAATAAATACATACAGCTGATGAATAAATACAACTGATAAAAACCAACCCCTCTCAACCCCAATCTGCTGTGTTGCGTAAAACACAAGTATAGTTTTATAACAGAAATACTTTTCTTAGAGCTTAATGCAAAGTCTAGGATGAAGTAATGGAGATTTAATTTGCCTTCAGTACCTCATTTGAGATCAGAAATTAAGCCTTTTATCTAGTGAATTTGGAAATTCTTAACTGCTTATCATGTATCTAGCTAATCTAAAGTACTGGAGATTCCCCGCTCCTTAGATTACATCAAATTCTTTTACAAACTGCTAATAGGAAAAGAATTGTTGACAGGAGAATAGAAAACAAACATTTAGACTATCTCTCTGGATTTAACTCTTAAATCTTCTGAGTTTCAAACTTTTTATTTTAAAAATTTAATCACACAGCAACAAGGCTGTTGACTGTCAGATAACGGTGACAGAAGGTCTTCAGTGGTAGGAGTCACTTGCATTTGTGTTGCTGTTGCATTGTTTTGTTGTCAATGTCCAGCTTAATCAAGTTATTGAAATACATTTTTCAGCTGAATAGGGACAGAACCTTGATCCCATTACAGTTGCAATAAAAAGCAGTAATATATGAGCAGATAAAGCACGTGTGCCATAGCTACTTACATGTAACATAGTAGGTGTAAGTAATGGGAAGTAAATTTAAGGACTAAATATAAGGATTAATCTGTATGCAGACTGTTGAAGATAATACATTCACCTAATTAATAATAAGTGGTTAAAAAAAAAAGAAAAAAACACTGTGACGGAAAAGAATTGAAATAAACTTAGCTAATTTTTAAAATTGTATTTATTTTTGTCATTATGTCTGTGTATTTTAGATCAGACATTGTGTATGTTGTCCTTAGATAGCGAGGTTAGGAAACTTTGAAAATCTCCATTTAAATTTTTGGACCAAAGAAGGTAGCACTTTAGCTGACTTGATTTGCTGATAGAAGAGAGAAATGGTTTGAAAAACTTAGACAAAGTAGGCAAAGATGAATCTGGAAAGTTTGTGTGTTTGCCTTGGTCAAGAATATGTAATTTCATACAATTTTTATTGTAAGCATACAATTTTTATTGTGAGATTCTGACAACTTTTATTCAAATTCAGTGTCTATTTATGTAAAGATGATTAGAGTCATCAGGAATAGATGGTCTTAGTCTATTTATACTTCCTAATAATCAGCTTTTGGTTTCACTGCTTTCTTTAAGTTTGAGTGATAATTAAAAATAGCCACAAAATCAAAGCACGAATATTTTGGTTGACAAGAAACTGGCAATGAAGAAATATTTAATTTTGTTATTAACCTTGTGAACTGGTTTTGTTGATGTTGAATAATGTGTTATTCTTTAGTTAGTTATATTAAAGCTGTCGGTGTACAGGCTTGAACATGATATGAGTGTATTTGAATACTTAAAATACAAAGTAAAAGACAGCTCAGCATAAGCAAGACAAAATTTGTCCCAGGGTTCAGTTCGTAGGTGGTTTAACTATAGTTAAATTCTATTGTATATAATATATATATAATATATATATATATATATATAAATATTCTATTCTGTAGAATGCAGCAGCAGCATGAAACCTGGAAATATATTTACACACTGAGCCCTCAATTTCCACAAAATTTGTGATTTTTTTAGGAGTCCAGCATCTGGTATTAGCCCCTGAGGCACATGAGTTTGATGTGTGCCCATACAACACTCAATAAACATTTTTGTCTTTTTTAACATAGGTGCATGTAGATTGACATGCATAAAGTAAAAACAAATAGATACATGCACACATACATCTGTTTTTATTTGGATGTGACAAAATTTACATTTACTCATCCAATTGTTTGGACAAAATAAGGATTATTACATGCATAAGGTTCATTTTTTAGAAAAAGAGCAGTTGCTAAGAACTTTTTAACATAAGATTTATTGAAAAATAAACTTCCAGCCCTCAAAAGAGACCGTTTTTTAAACCTATGCAGTAGAGGTTTTTACATTGTCTTCTTTCTGCCTTGGAAAAAGTGTTAATGGAAATTATACGATGTGTGTTTCCATGCCTGCTACAAATAGAAGCATACCACTACCCTTGTGGTATTGTCTTAGTTTATTTATGATAATGATTCCTTGCTGTTTACATGCTGACTACCTGATCAGGCTTAATGTCTAAAAACAGATTTAAACATCATATATATCTGCCGTATGGTTTGCTTGCATGTATAGTGCTTTTAGTATGTTTTTCAAGATACTCTAATCTAAAAAAAAAAATTTATGCTAAAGAACGAGTCATTCATCAGGAAATCCTCTTTCAATGAAATGTGGCCTGAAGTTTAGATTTCTTTCCAAGTTAAAATATGTCAAAAAATTGTTCAGGTTATTTGTGATGTAGAATGTACTTGTAGATGCTTATACATGACAGGAGCTCGTGTTTTCCTTTTGCAAGGAGTACATAAATGTTTCTACAGTCAGTGTCATGTTTTAATAAAATCATAAGATCTGGAAGATATTTTTTGACAATCTTTTCTGAATCCCTTGATACTTCCACATCAGATCAAATAGCGTTATTTTTGGTTTCAAAAATTACTTCCCTGCTTGATGACTGTTTACAAAAGACCTCTTTGTATTGTTTTCCTATATTGCTGCCATAATCCTTAGGCATAAATGTGTATGAGCTCTTCCTATATCAATCTCGTGATATTTTTGGTGGATTTATAGAGATGTGTAAAATCACCTTTCCAATTTTTTTAAAAAATTGACTTAATAAAAATAAAACTTAAAACAGGTGAGAATAGAAAAAGGCTCGTTATTTTTCTTATTACTACTGTTTACATTATTTGGTTCATGCTTTTATATCCAAATTGACATTAGACACATGTAAGGTGCCCAATTTGCTTATATTTCCAGGCAATGCGATGCCAACAATTCTTCTAATATACATTAATATTTGTTCCCCCTCAGTATAGTAGGATTTTCATTCTGTGTGCCTACTCAGTTGCTGGATTTTCTCCCACCAGAGTTAGAAAGTGCAGTTAACAATAATAGACACTTTGATCATGGGGAAACTTAAGTTCTTCTGACATAATAGTAGTCTTTTATTTTAAAAAATATATTGCTGAATGGTGAATAACACTGGTGAGTATATGTCCTCAAAAGTGAGTTCATTTGGTCTAGGTAGCCCTATTTCTGAGAAAGATAGTAAACTATATTCATTTATGTAATCCCAGCTGGGAATCTCAATCAGGTTCAATAAAAAGTAACTGTCATACTCCTCAGAAGCAAAAATTATGCAACCTAGCCTAAAGAGAATTTTGCTGTTTTAATAAAGGTAGGTAGTCACTGACTTATAATAAAATACATAAAATTAGAGTGTCTTCAATCTTTGATTTCTTTTAAAAAATGTATCCCTCCCTTTTCATCAAGTGCAACAGAATCATTTATGTTTTATTTCACAGCATGACAGAATATATAGGAATAGTGTATTTTCTACTGGAAAACTATCATATAAATACAAATTAATTTTTTTTCATTAGCTAGCTAGCTTTCATTTCTAGCAAGAAATAGTCAATTATAAACGAGGCTGTGCGTTCATTGGAGAGTGAAATATATATATTTTTTTCAAGTCTCAATCATATATAATGAAATCTCTCCTTTGAAATCCAGTGTTAGGATGGATTTTGAAACATACTGACATTTAATAAAATCTTAGTTAAAATATGATCAGTTATTTCAAGTCTAAATAAATCTAGGGTAAAATTCTGCACCTGCACAAGATAAGTCTTTACCAAACAGTTATTCTTATCCAATTAGGAGAAAAGTGTGTAAAGAAAGAATTTAATTTTTGAGGACATTTCAGTTGGTAACCTAGATATTATGTATTTTAGGTCTGCCAGACAGTGTCTCTTGAGGAGGATCTGTAGGAATAGGATGTCTAGGTAACTAGAGGAATCAAAAACCTCAGGCTGCTGCTTCAAATTCAGACTTATGCCCTGCTTCTGTGACTGGCTTATGTTTCTGTAGCCCTTGGCTAGTAGTTTACCACAATGGTTCTTTGGCCTCTGTGAAATGAAATGATAAGTCTGTCTGAATCCCATCTGGGATAATAGACTGGTGGTGTATTAAAGAATATAGTAAATTAATGATCACAGAGAATATGAAACTCTCTTTAAATCCCTTCAGGTGTTGGCTGACACAAAACAGCAGAATAAGTTGAAGTTTATACTGTCAATATTCCTCTATTACTTTGCTGACATCAATCCTGTTAACTTTAGAAATGAAATCTCTAAAGGAAACCTATGACGTACTGTAATTCAGCATAAAAAATCACAAACAGAAGGGTTTTATATATAATTTTTATTTCCGTTATTACAACTATCAACTTCCAATACTAGAAGATTCTGAATAAATAATAAAACAAACAAGGGCAACTATTAGTGGCACAGTAATTTTGTATATTCTCATTTTAAGTAATCAGGAAAGCAATCACTATTTCAATTTCTGTTAAATACTATTTGGTCAGTTATAATAAATGCACAGCAATAAAAGGAAAAATTAGCTCAAGGCTTCCATTTGGGAGTTCACTAAGGTTTTATTTCACATTGTCCTCTTAGATGGTTTGCCACAGTGTTCCTGATTCTTTTTAAAGGGCCCCTCGAGGATGCCATTGAGGATGAAGAAGAGGAGTGCCTGTCTGAGGAAAACGATATTATCTCTAAAGAAGACTTTCCATTGGAGGAAAGCTTTTCTGCAGAGTTTGAACCTGGGAATCTGAGCTGTGAAGAAGTGGAATACTTTTGTAATAAAGGTAATCATCGTAGCCCATCTTTTGAGGGAATATTGATGTAACTGTGTCCAGATGGTCCAAAAAAATTATATGGTTTTTAACATTTAAAAAAGTCCTATTAATATGGTGCTTGAAAAATAGGAAAATAAATGACTTTGGAAGTTAGTCTGCAATGGGGTAAGTATTTAAATGTGATGGAAGATTCCCTTTTCAGGGAGGTGAATCATCCTGCTTTAATGTTATTTTCTCTTTATTTATGCATAGCAGAGGTCTCAAAAGTCCATTATTATCAGATATGAAGCTAACAATCCAACATGTTTGTTCATGACTTCTTTTCCTAGGAAACCATTCTAGAAAAACAGAGTCTATCTATAGATACTAAGGGTTAAAATACGGCTTATAATAGCACTTACTGTGTCTCATAAGAAAAATAATTATTTGTGAAAAGATATCTTTAAAAGTTACATTTTGATGCATTACTTTCAAATTATAGCACATACATATATATGTTTTAGCATGAGCCACACCAACCCGTTCTTAGTGCTCAGCCTGCAAGATTGTGTTGTTTTCAGTTTACAGAAAAAACACACTATCATTATTGTTATTTAGAACATTGATTTAATCTTCTTCTGTCAAGATTTCCACTTGATCGCGTTATTGTTTCTCTTCTGCAGGTAAGGGTGTCTATCAAATAGCTGGAATTATTGTGATGTTTTGTTAGTCCATAACCACCTCGGGCAGTTGGATATCAATGGTTTTCTGCTTTTGGTTCTTTTGCCAATATTGGCTTACATTTTCTCATGATAGCTTGCATGGTTTATTTTATTTTATTTTATTTTATTTTATTTTATTTTATTTTATTTTATTTTATTTTATTTTATTTTATTTTATTTTATTTTATTTTATTTTATTTTATTTTATTTTATTTTATTTTATTTTTTGTCCAAGGCGGACTAACTAGAGCAAATCAGTCTGAGTAATCAAGTAGTATGATGGCATAATGTTAGTCTTCTGTCAGCAGTGGGGAGGGCAAGGAAATATAATTTCTACATGCTTTCTATGTAGTTTACAAACTTCTGAAAAAATCTTTTTTTTTTTTTTGCCCTGTAAGTACTTGATACTTAGTAAGAAATAATCCTAAGAGATCAGACCAGTCTATTCCATAGTTCAGGGTTCCACAAGTGCTGCAAAACTTGCCGTGAACTAAATTCCAGATTACAAATGGTCTCAAACCCACAATACAAATGAGGGAGTCCAGTGCCATTATAATTGTGCTGTAGAGAAGTCCAACAACTGCTGTGCATTCATTTGTTGCTCACAGGCCTTTTAGGCACTTTTTTGCTTACCTGAAAGCAAATGTTTGCAGATACTGGTATTAAGTAATTATTATTTAAACCTAAATTTGACTAATTGTCATACTGGCAACTCTTGAGTTCCTTCTGTCTCCATTAGAACACTATGTACCATTCATATCAGTTTGAAGTACCTGTTTCTCTGCTCTGCTTGCTCGATTTCCAGGGCCCAGCAGTGGAAATACTACCATTCAGCATGAAATTCACACAAATGTGTGCTTTACATTTTGGTTTATAGTAATGATTATTGCATAATCATATTGTATTTCAAGTTTTCTCGTTACTGTCCTTTATTGGGAACATTTTTCAGGAAAAAACACTGAATCCAGGGCATTGTATTTAACAAGGTCAGGAATTAAACAAGATTAAATTAAATTATAGGCCATATTAACCTATATACTACTAAAAAGTTTCTTGATTCTTCAAGCCCAGAAGCTTTTGACTGCCCAACACTTCTTTTCTCCAAGTGATGTCTATTGTAGTTTTAAAAATTCTTCAACTTACCCCTGCAACTGCTGAAGAGGAAAAGTAGAAAATTTCTGAGGATGAAGGGTCACATAAAACCCCTAATCTACTTCCAGCTGAGGCAGTGTGACAGAAAGTCTCACTCTGAAGTAAGTAGAAAATATACCCTGCAAAAGGATGGAATAGTAGACTGCAAATCTGTTGTTTTTTAATAATCTCTTGGCTCCTTCGGTGTGATATCTGAAGTTATATTAGCATGTGGCCATGTGGGTCTTTTCTGAGGAAAAAACACAAGAAGAGAAAACTAATCTTTCTTAGTTTGAGTTTAGAGTACGTTAGTTAATACTAAATATAGGACCAATATAACATGATTTTTATCACAAGTCTGGTGATTATTAATATTTTTTTTCTTATTTCTTTTAATGCTTCAGTATTGAAATCAAAAGATAATTAGAGATTTTTTTTCTCTTTTAAAATAATTTTGCCTTAATGTCATGACTAAAAGTTTGAAAATGAGAAATTTAACAATTAGCTTAGAGAGTAGGGAGCAAATAAATTATTGTTTTTTTGAAGGCTTGACTATGATTTTTATTTTTTGCTCTGTAACACATTGGTGTCCTGTAAAACACAGATATCTTCAGAGGAGGGAAGAATTAAGGGTTGTCTGTGTTTCTGTATCCTTTTTTAGAGAATATCAGAATTTGCTTGGGAACCCTATGCAAACTCTGCGTTTTTGTTTTGTTAGTGTTCACCATTTAAGGTTCTAGAAGGTAAAGGGAGTTTCTTGGATATAATCTGTCCACCTGTCCTGGCTCTCCTTGCTTCTTCTGAGG
Source organism: Tinamus guttatus (assembly GCF_059628265.1). Taxonomy (NCBI): domain Eukaryota; kingdom Metazoa; phylum Chordata; class Aves; order Tinamiformes; family Tinamidae; genus Tinamus; species Tinamus guttatus. Next base: position 257,011 of record NW_028288880.1, on the reverse strand, counting down.
GTGTTTCTTCCTAGTTGACCTAGAAGAAGAGGACAAAGGAGCCAAGGCAGATTCCAGGAGGAATGCAGAGACTTGGCCAACGAATGGCACAACTGCTGAGGAGGGGATGTTGGTGAAGCTCTTTCCATATGATGGTTTTCCTGCTTCCCCACCTGCATAAATGCAAGGAACCACAGAGAACAACGATTTTTACCTATCAAAACTAGACACAAAAAGCAACAATTCACCAATGAATGATTCATTGAAGTGAATAAAAGTAGAGGACGTGCATTCACAGCTTGATAACTTAGGCTTTTCAACTAGGGAGATTTTCAGTCAAACTATGCCTGATTATACTGTAAGCAGAGACCTGTCTCTTGTTGTCTAAATTGCAACTAACCTTTATGGAGCCTTCCTTGTCATTCCCACCTTATTAATTGGGTTTTGAGAGATGGATTCGGTGGAACAGTTGCCAGAATTAGAAGGCGCAGGCAAAAGCCTCTGCAAAGTGTAAAACAAATTAATCACATTGAATGAGCTTCATGTCATTTTACGACTCCCCTTTTTTCAAAATTATGACTTTTGGCTATTATTTTTGCCTTATGCTTTTACTCACTAATGGCTTTTACAACAGGAAATCTGGAAAATTCCATCCACCACGACTTCTTTTGCAATGCCACAAATAACTGTGCTACATGAATATAATTGTTTCTAGCTATTGACATTTACAGCCAAATATGAAGAAATGATAAACATTGAAGAATGTGTATGTTAAAAGCAAAATGGACATTAGGAATCTACTATTTATGAGGTGTGGCTTTTAAGCATATAACTGTGATATATTAACCTTTTTAGGAAGTTTCCTACCCGAGACTGAGTATTTTTGTAAGTGCCTTTGAATAAATGGCATTTAGATGTTTAATTTGTTTGCAGATTTGACACTGAGTTTAGGGGAAATAGAATATCTTGGAAACAACAATAATAAATAAAAAATAGGCATGGAGCTACACATCTGCGCTGCTTCATTTCTTTGGAATAAAACCCCAAAATTTGGTAGGAGGAAGCCTTGATGAAAATACAATACTTTTGGTCAGTTTGTGACCTTGGAAAGTGCCATTTATGCTTACATATTAGCAACTGATCTATGGGAATATCTGAGTAATGAGAATATCTGATGGTGCCATCCGTTGGCCTTGTATTGGCCTGCAGTGTCCATTGCTAAGGATGCTTTTCTCTGCAGTGGGTATCTGGAATCAGAATCCGAATCAGATTAAGATAAATTCAGATTAAATTCAGATTGAGAAGATTTATTAAAGTCGTATTAGCCGGTGCTTTTGCTTCTGGCAAAGATGCTGATGATAAGGAGGAAATAGCTTGTCTCCTATGCAGAAGAGTGATAAACTGGATGGCCCAAAGCCTAGAAACTAGAACCTATAAAACAACTTTCTCCTTTTAAAGGTGAATAATGAGGGAATAAGGAGATGCTAACACAGAGTAGTAGTAAACTGGAGGCCTGAAACAATGATAAAAGCAGAAGGGCAGATATAAAACAGGTGCACAACCCAGAGAACAATACAAAACACAAGAAGTTGGAGGTGATGGGACCAAAAACAAGCTGAAAATACAAGTTGGTTTTGACTATAAGATAGCTGAGTGGCAGCCTTTTGGTCTCAGGCTGCTGCCTCACGTATGCACCCTCAGGAAAACACCCTCAAAATTCCGCTTTTATTTGGAAAGTTTTTGGAGGCAGCACCTGTTACGGTCCAAAATGGTGGGGAGAACTGGCACCTTGCACCTTGTCCCCTTCATGAGGTGGGAACTGACTAAACAAATGACACTTCCTTTATGCCCTTCTCAGCAGAAGGGTTCAGCGAGGAATTAACTTTCAAGGAAAGGTTATCTTGAGTGGTTAGATCACTTGAGATTAGTAGATAGTTAAGTAGCTGTGTTCAGAGAAAGAGGAGAAAATGGAGGAAGGGCTTTCATCATGAGAGAAAAGGCAGGGCTATTTTGAAAGCAAGAGGCATATGGACAAATATACGTATCTGATCACTGGAAGAAGAAGACCTACCGGTTTCTTAAAGTCGTGATTTACAAGGATCTCTGAATTCTTTTGCCCTTTTCTTGTAGCTCAGCTCTTCTGTTTGCCACTCATATGTAGGGTCCCAGTGAGTTACTCCATAATAAGGTAGGGTTGGCAGCAGATCTCAGTGGATGGGGTCTGAGTGGCCTTAATGTTGGTGGCGATAGGTTACAGAGCAGATGGCTTCTAGACTTTGCTGCTAAGTGTGCTTCAGGTGGTGACAGAGGAAGCCACGGCAGAAATGAAAGATGGGAAGAGGCTGATTTATTCGTGAAGCAATGCTTTTATGTTCTATAGTATCTTTAGAGCAAACCATCATGTTTGCCCATAGCAAGTTAGTCTGCTGACACCCGATTGAGGTTCCTGTTCCTTGGGTGTTTTTGCAGGAGGAAAAGAAATGCAGTGCCATCGGGAATATTCATCTATATGTTGTAAGTCAGCAAGAAAAGAATTTGGGGAATATAAGGGCTTTTGCATACGGAGTACACATCTATTGCCATAGTTGCATATTTTGCATGGGTAGTGAGAGATGAGCTCAGAACCTGGACTGAGTTTTCTGCTTATGTACCATATTTTGCTCATGTATCACTATTTTGTCACCAGACCAGCTTAGGACTGGATTTTTTTTGTGTTAAACCATGTGACCTGGTTGTGCAGTCAGGCTTGAGATTCAGGGAAGCAGCTGCAGAGGGGAAAAAGAAAAAGCGTATACAAAGCTGGATTCTTCTGTGCATAAATCTTTGCCTTCATACCTCATGTGCAAAGCTCTCCTGCTGCCATCTATAATACCAGTCCAACTCTTAACACCCTGGAAATTATTTCTATGTCCCCTTTTCTTCTGGTGTGTGAGTTTCTGTATATGCCTGTGTACAACTGTGTAAATATTCTTTACCTCTTTCATGTTAGTCATGTAATGACTAAAAATATGCTTTCTATTTTTTCTATTTCTGGATCAGAAAGTAGATTTATAGCTTTTTTTTTTTCCTCCCAGAAACCTTTTTAATCAATAATGTTTCTCTCTCTTTTTTTTTCAGTAATGGATTTCATGACACATTTCTACCTCTTTTGCTATAGCAAGTGGAAGTAGGATCAGCATAAGGCAGCTATACCATAATCACTTTGAGCTCAATAAGGAGATCTTTGCAGGCAACTTTGTTCTTATTTCTTAACGGGATTAAGAAGCTCAGCTCTTTAAATTCTTGCATATAACACTGACATTTCCAGGGTGTGTTTGGACCAGGGAGTTCAAAGAGAAGGAATAAAAAAGAAAAGCCAATATGACTTTGTTTTTTACCTTGCTGGAGGAGCTGTTTGTGCAAATCGCCTATAAGCTTATTGACCTGAATCTTTGACTCCTTGTTTTCTCTGGATTTGGCTGGAGTGTAGACACTGATAGAGCACTGATAGAGGTGATTGCACAGCCCTCGGCTTTGCTTGGCACAGGAGCCCACCCCCCAGCCTGACATTATCTTTCCCTGGCAATACTTCTGTTCTCCCGGAGCTCATACTCCTTCGTTTTTATTATTACTTTTTTTCTATTTTAATTCATTGCATTTTCTTTATGTAGATTTTCCAAATGAAGGGCACATTAATTCCTTTTGGTAAGCAGAGACAGGAGAGGGCATGGATTTGTGATGATGTATTTTCATCTCCTAGGATAAACAGGAGTCCGCGTAGCTGCACCATGCATCTCCTTTCAAAACCACAGTAATTAGCTCTTATTGACTTGTGTGTGTGTCTGTGTTTCTGTGCTGGATTGTCGCATTCTGCAGAGTGGATTTCCCACGGGTTGATCTCTATCTGCTTCACCCGAGACAACTTTTTCTTTGATTTGATTTGGTTTTCTGAATCCTGTGTATCTAACCTGTATCAAATGCTGAATATCGGTGAGGAGTGAAGGGGAACTAGAGAATCTCTGATATTTGGAAGGATGATAGGTCGTAATTAGATTGGATCCTGCCAAGAGGAGAGGAACCCTTTTTCTTCTGAATGCATTTGCCTCATGCTTTACCTGTCCCGCTTTCTCTCTCTCTCTCTTTTCTCTTTTTTTCCTCTTTTTTTTTTCTTTTCTTTTTTCCATTTCTTGTCACTGTAGCTCAAAGGCTGACCTCCTTTCTTGCTAGAAGGGGAGGGAGATATCTGAAAAATGTTGCAGTGATTTAGAATTTTACTTTTTCACTGTTCACTTGAGAGCACTGAAAGGCTTTCAGAATAGCTACTGCAAGATACCCCTTACGTAGCTTTTGAAGCCATATTTTCAGTCCTCCTGAGATCCGTGTCAGTATTTACATCAAGTGTGTTGGAATTAAAATCTGGCCTTAATTAGACAAGCAAACCCTTCTATAATCGAGAAATGGAATCATTGGTCATTAAGAAGAAAACTGTAACACAAAATGAAACGAGAGAACCAAATTTCAAAATTTAATAGTCAGATAGAAAACATTATTTTAACTGTACGGAATTATAAAGTGAAAGAAACACTTAAAAGCTTACTCAACTTTAAGCATTATATCAAAGTAACTCCAGCCTTCTCAGTCAGCACATTTTGGTTTTCATAAGAACAATGAAATTGTGAGTTTTATCGGAGTTATGAGTAAGGGATTATTTGATTACAAGAACTGTAATGTCTCTGTAACTTGAACTTGGATTGACTTAAATTTGAGCTCAAATTTGATGGAATATGAATTGCAAATTAATAAGGGTAATCTTCTTTAAAATATGAAATGCACGAATGACAAATTTCACTGCATATTCTTACTTTGTATACCATACATCTGCCTATAAATTTCAGTTATAATGAAGGTTCCTTTTGCCCTCTTCTGATTTGGTGCTCTTGACACAATAACTCTGAATATTTCTGAAGAGTTTTGAGATATTTCTGAAGCATCATTATCAACCCAGGTCCAAAGAGCAGAGCTGCTCACAGGCTATGTGCTGCCAATCAGAAGTGGAAATATTAGCAGTAATTTAACTCTCAAAGAACCCAAATAAAATAACCAAAGCAAATTGCACATTTATGACCTCATTGGATAAATATTTATATAAAAAAAAATTATTGCTAGTTGGTTGTTAGCGAATAACAGGAGAAAAAAAAGAAGCAATTACTTATGAGGGCTAAATCTTTCACTTTGGATTGTTTCTTGGAAGTCTAGACTGTTTTTGGAACTCTGCATAATGCTGCATGTACATGGAAACACAACTCTGACAGTACAAACCAGCTATTTAGAATATGGAGCACTTGGAATGTCCATTATTCAAAAAGTCCATGAGGCTGTTTGCACCAAAGTAAATTAAAATTTTACTCTGTAAAAAGATATATGTGACTAGTAATTATTTAGTGACATATGGAAAACAGGGCGTGTATGATCATGAATGATTTTGATAGCACATTATAAAATAAGATTTTTCTCATCTGGATGAGGAATTTTAATGAGAGATGTAGTTCTGCAGTGGGGAAGGAAGAGAATTCTTATTTAAGTTAAAATATGAACATGCCGAAAAGTCTTCTGACTTGCACTTTGAAACTTGCTAGGTTCTCTCTGAAGTCATCTCTTTGTTCTGCTTCAGAGAATTCTCAGAAACTCATGGATTGCTGATTTCCATCAAAATCATTTTTGGAAATTATATTTAGGACCCAGCAAATTATTCTTCATGTTGGAGCATCTAAGTACCTTTACAAAAATACCATGTTGCTTTTCTGAGACCACTGCTTTGAGCCATGCAAGCCTGTATTCCAACTTGCTATACATATCTGTATTTATTTCCTCTTTTAATTTATGGAAGATTTCTGCTAGACCATATACCTATATGATACTTGTAGTTAGTACTATTGACACAGCAGTTGCTCGTTAAAAATTAATTCAAATATAAAACCAATTAATAGAAGGAAAGGCTGAAATACAGTTTACAGGAACATTTTCACTTTTCTGTGTGAAATTCATTAGAATTCGTGGTCCTTTTTGTGAATGGACTTCAAAAGTGGAAAATGCAAAAATGACAACATGAGAAACACTTAGAGAACCAGAAAGATTAGGTGAACTTGAAGCACAACCATATCTTATCCCAGGAGAAAAATTCAGTAGTTGAACTGAACAAACAGTTAATTAGAAATAACTGATTCAGGTTTGTAACATCATTATTGTGTCAAAATGGCAAGCTGTCAAAATGGCATTCTGTTAAACAGTGTGATGATTTTTACTTGGACCAAAATAATGTCTGTAGCTTTAATTTGGAGACTTAGCAGCATGTTATACACATGTAGGTAATCATTCATGCATGGATATTCACAGACCTTTCCTGAAAGTTTGGGTAACAGACTATGCATTATTTCTGACATTTGCTGGATAAATAATTTCAAGATTGCTCAGGGCCATTAGAAGCACACAGTTATTTCAAATGAGAATAAATTATAATTGTTAATCAGCACAAGAAAATACAATAATTGGTTACAAAGAAGCAAAATATTGAAATGATTAGTATAATCTGAAATAAATTTTGGTGGGTTAACATGTAGAATAGTTGTTTTTTTCAGGTAAGTTATCAAGTCAGGCATTGGAGGGCCAAGTTTTGCTCGAACTTACTGTGATTGTACAGCAGAGTCTTGGCTGATTTTGGTGGCCTTCTTTGGAGTTATTTCTGATATGTGTCAGCTTAAGTGACATCAGAGTGCTGAGAGTTGTAAATTCTCTCTTCTCCCCGTGCCTGAATTTCACGAGAGTCTCTTTGGAAAACATTGACTCCGTTTCTCTGAACTTCTTGCAACTTCTGGTAGCACGAACTATTTCATATTACACTGTAGTTGCTGTAGTCTTGTCATCCATGCTAGTAGGCCCTGTGATAAGGCAAATCATAAGGGATAATTTAATATTCTGACCTATAGTTGCTGAAGTACTAGCTAATTTTATGTGCAGTTTCAAAGTTCTTCTTTCACAAGACCTGGAGTTCTTGCAGCTATAGATAGTGGTGGCAAGGAGGAAAGAGCTCTTCATCTTTTGTCCCCAACATCTTAGAAAGCCGCCTTCTTCATGACAAGTCATGCTGACCAGTTAAAGGACTTAAGATTAAGCTGAATTAAAATCTACAGGGAATGAACTCCCAAGTCTCTGAATCAAATCTGTTTTCCCTTTTAGCAGTACAGAATGGTACAGGCTTCATAACAATTTATTTTTGAATTGATTTATTGTAATTGGGAAGTGCTGTTTCACTCTGAACAGCTGTATTAGAATATCAACAATTTAATTGCTTACATTTATGCTGCCAGGAACCATGAGCACATCTGAATTTCAAACTTTTAATGTTCTCTCACCTTAGTATAAGCTATAATGTGCTGTTTGTGAGTGCTGCAGTCCTTCACCCAAAGCTATTTTGTCTGATGATAAAACCATGAGTGTATGAAGCTTGCACACTTTTCATCTCTTTTATGACCTTATCTTTCGTGAGCGGCTTCTGTGAAGGTATCCTAACTATAGGAAGCACCTGGAAAACATATATGATATCTGTGCTGTGATAAGCAGTTGTGAACAAGAAAGTAGATCTGTCAGTTCTGAACTGTTCATTGTTAAAAAAATACTTTGTTGATTTAACTGATTGCAAAATGTATTATAGAGTGACTAACAGCAGCTGTAACATTTCTAGTCAGGAAAGTTCAATAGTTATATTGTATGACAATTTCTATAAGAGGCTAATATTGATAGGAACAACATGGATTAAAACAGCAGAGTTGAAAATATCTGCCAACCCATGTGATTTCCGTGAAATATTGTGATTACTTCTGTTAAGATGATTCAGTAAAAAAATGAGAAGTCTTTATTTTCTGTTTAAAATATTGAGGTGACCTACATGTTAATATTAAAGTCTCTCTTTTCCTGTTTGTCGATGTTGACCGTGATTTTGGAGTTCTGCCTCACAGGTTTCGAGCAATATGAGCCTTTGCAATTTTCAGATACCATGATCAGCTACGGTTGGTGGTTTAGCACCTTCAATCTCCTGTATTGGAAAAACATGAGGAATTAAAAACAACATAAAAAACATCTTTGGGCTATTTTGGAAGAGCCACATAACCAGTTAATTCTGATAAGAAACAGTTAAAATCAAATAAAAATTTTATTCAAACAACCGCAGTACTGTAATATGACCTTAGCAGCCTTTTTTTTTTTTTCTTCTGAGTTTGAATTAGTGTTTTATGTATTCAGCACTTAAACATAAGGCAGAAATTTGTTTCACCTAACTTTAACTGGCTAAAGATAGTTTCCTGGTCTAAACTGTGTGTTCCAGAGGATGATTCATCTCGGCTACCTCAGACACCAAGAGCAGTCTCCTTGCTCCATCTTGGGATGGGATGAGTCATTGTGGAATTTTGTCTATATTTAGTTATTTATTCCTAAATTTAGGAATTTAGTCTGGACTAGCCCAACTTTCAGCCATCTATAGCTGGAGGAGATGAATTCTGCTCAAAATGTAGTTTTAAAACTAAATGTAGAGAAAATGCTGAAAGTCTGGTAGACTCCAGACTAAATGTACCATACAATATTGTAGGTTCTTGCTCATATGAGTCTCTTTTTAACGCAATAGTGTTCTGTTAGATGACACAATTTGCTTACTGATCTTAGTTGTTATAAGAATAAAAACTTCCACAGAAGAAGTTTTTGCTTGCTTTTAGAGCATTTACCACAGCTAGTAATTCTATGCCACTCATTGCTGTGTATAATAGAAAGTTATGTCTTCTGTAACTTAAAAAAATACAATGTGAATGATCATGAAGTCCAAAGTAATCTATAGTTTGCTGGTTTCCCAAGCAAGCTGCTTTAGCACAAAGAAGATTCTCTGCCCTGAAGAGATAATGTTGAGATATTTCGGGTGTGTAACACGTGGACTTGGTAGTTGGCAAATAGTAGAAAATATTTACATAAGCAATCTCAAGTAGTTTTAGTTGGGAAGCATAGTTTTCCTTAATGTAAGTTATGCATATTTTGTTCTACTCTAATTGCACAGGACATGTATTAGTTCATGAAAATCTGATTATGAAACACATGTAACACAAGACTTCATGAAACACTGAAAATGTGAGATGATGAAAAGTTAAGGTGTCTGCTAAGATAAACCTTCAGATCTTCATCTTCCAAAGAGTTAAATACTTAATGCTGTAGATTGTATGCCTTAGCTCTGTCCTTCTTTTGCCCTTCAGTACAATCTTTTCACATAAGTTTCTCTTTCTCTTTCAATTCTAATAGTTTTATTTGTTTGATGTTCTGGTTGGGTGCTTTGATTGAAAGAATACTCAAATTTGCATGCTTGCGCTAGGTTTGCATATATTATAGTCTGGAAAATTTTATATTTTGGAACTAAAATTCTCCATGCTTGGGTTCTATCCGAAGATTTTTCTTATTATTTTTAAGGGCTTTAAAAAAAATCTGCCCACATAGATCTGTTTACAGTGGAGGAAAAAAACATTTTCTTTGGTATAAGAAGTAAATGCAAAGAGTATTTTAAGAGGTATATCGAGTGATTATAAAGCTTGAGTTAAAACAGTGCTTCTTCGGAAGTGCCTTATGACAATTTGGAGCAAACTGGAGTTATTTGGCCAGACCTGAACTTTGGAGAAGTGTCATTTATCTTCCATAGGAGTGCTTTGTTACAACCATGAGTAGCTATGGAGGTAGAAATACTTGATAATAAGTAATTATTGACATTCCTCTGTCAATCTGACAAAAGGAAAAACTCTGTTCAATTACTGCAAACTAACTAGAGAAATTCTAATGCAAAATTGGGCAGTTGGTAAAGACAAATAATTGCTAAATCTACTTGCAAGAAACTTGATGGATTTCTCTGCATGTGAATCTTTAAGAACCTCTTCTAAAAGATAACGAGATTGAATTGAAGCACATGAACTCCAAATATCTTGGTAAAATTATACAGTGTATGAACACAGAAAGCTATACTAGATATTCATGATGCCTTTTTAGCTTTATGTGCCTGTGAATGCACTGAACTATATTTATAGTGCTTGTTAGCAGAGTCTGGAGTGAATTTGGTGTTTTGTTGGTGTGAGTAGTCGATTATCAGAATCTTAAATATAAGATTTCAAAAACTACTTGTTTTATGAATGCAAGAAAGAATACATTACTCAAAGATGCTACATGTGCACATAAAGTTAATACTTCATGCTTGTATACAATCATGTACTTGAAAACTCTGGGTCACAATCTTATCAAGTATAAATATAGCTCCATTGATAACATATGGGGATCTGGCATGGTTTGTAATCACATTTCTTTACCTATGTTGCTAATAAAAGCTTTTCTTATCACGAGCGGAAAAAAAAATTGCAAGTTACTCCCTAATTGCTCTACTTTTGCTCCTTCTTGCTTTACTCTAATCAAATCAACAAGCAGTTTGACTTTCAGATTCTGAAAGCATTTGCTTTTAACACTCTTCCGTTGGACAAAATTTTCTTTCAAAGTTTGTGTGTTTGTACAAAAATTAAACCATGACTTAGTTCTGTGTAACTGTTAATAGTTTAACGTGTAGCTATGATTTTTCTATTCTTCATAATATCTTCCTATGCAAGGGGTTTCTTGGATTCATTAGTTAAAGAAAAACAAACAAACAAGGAAGCAAACAAACAACCTACCCAGAGCAACCCCAAGTCTATAAGCACACTAAGTTACTGTCTTGAATATATACTCTTAACACTTGCTCTTACTGCAGCTGGGACCACTATTATGTAATGTAACTGGGACCACTACCGTGTAAATCCTTCACCTTCAATATTTTTGTTTATAGTGTTTTTCCAAATACTTTTTGCATGGAACTTACCTAGAAGCATTGCTTGACTGAAATAAAAGCACATTCAATGATAAATTCTTCAAATAATATTTAAGTGGACACCTCTTAAAATCTAACATGAGCATAATCTGTATCATATATCTATACACTGTTGTACACTGCATAGCTATTGGAGGCAAACAGGCCATTTCAAGTACTTTTAGGTACCAAACAGCCTAAAATTCATCAGAAATGTTATGGTTCTTTAAGGTTTACAGAGAGAAAGTTGTTATAGGGATTTCCAGTAGCTTAAAGCCTTTAAAGCTCCCTACTTTTTCTAAATACAATGGAATAGGTCTCCATTAGTTGTCAGAAATGCCAGAATTATTAGGGGACCACATCTCTGCAGTGAGCATCATTAATCTGCAATACGTAAGCAGCAGTTAGGGGTCAGTTGGACAAAGCATTTAACTGAAAGCTTTTTTTGTTTGTTTGTTTGTTTTTTGTTTAATCAGTCCTTTAGCCTGGAAATAACAATTTGATTCCTTTCTCTCTTTTGTGCGTGCAAACTTGTGACTTTTTGTTCACTACTTTGCAGCCTAGGTGCAAGCTGTGATTCTGTTTTTCTAAGTGCACCGATAAATGCCGATTTCCAAGATCTGTTTCATAACAGAATTAGCATTCGGGGCTTATTTTGACGCACTGGGAATTCAGAGATTGCTGTGCCTAATAACACATTTTGGCCTCTGTGCTTTTAGACATGTATTTACTCTCACTTACACAAGTGAACACTGCTTTGGATACTGTGGGAGCTCTGCCTAAAGGTTTCTGTAGAAATATGTCAATACTGTATTTCTTTGTTTTTCAGGCAATGAAGAAGGCATCCAGGAGACAGCAGAATCAGACGGTGATGCAAGAGCAGAGAAACCCGGGCAACTTGCTGTGGAGACAGAAGATTGGGATGGGCCAGGTAGGAAAATGCAACTGCAATCCCTGAGAAAAATTTTTAACTACTGATTTCAAGGGGTTTTATATATATATATATATATATATATATATAAAGATATTTTACTTTTAGGGCTTTTTCTTTTTTTTTTCAAATGGTTTGTTTCTCTTAATCTGCTTTCATATCAAGGATATCAACAGATAAATACTGAGATAAAGGTCTTGATTAAAAAGCTGTTTTGGCCATACTGTTTTGTGAGTAAATTGTGTAAGGTACAATGCCTTAGAGCTGTGCTTGAAATAAAGAAAAATTTTGCTTCGAATTTTAGGATTAAAATTTATTGCTAAGTGATAGATCCCCGAGTGCATTAAGGTAGATTCTTTTTTACTCTGTTGTTTGATGCCACAAGACCAAACACCCGTGCATCTTCTAAAGATTTCTTCCTCCATGGAGCAGCACATTGAGCTTAACAAATAGGTATGTGTTATGGTACGACGAATGTTTTCAAGGACTTCTCTTACCAGTTTTAGCTTGATACAAATCAGTGAGCATGTGGTCATTGATTTCAATTAAAAGAGAAATTCTCAGATTGCAATCAGTAAAGTGTTAGAACTTCGCATTAAAACAGTAATTTGCAGTAACATCTTTTGTTGTGAAAAGTGAAGATGATGCAGGCATGCATTGCTAAGATGTGATAGTTGCATAAGAATGCTTTCTAAACATCTGTTCAGCATAAATATGTAAAACCTGTCTTGTACCATTAAAATACCTAAGATAAAGGTATAAATTGTATTTCTGAATAAGGCAATTCCCTCCTTCAATTCAATGCAATGTTTTCATTGGGTATGGGCTGTGGAATGGACGTTAAAATCTTATATTTACTATATTTTAATAATTCTGCTTGGAAAATAGGTATTTGAAGCCAAACATAACCTGAGAATAGCTGTGTCTCTAATGCAAATTTTCCTTAACAAAGATGAGCATATGAGAAAGAGTTCTGGAAGCGTTCTATCAATAATTCATAATGCCATAATAATATTTTATTAGAAAATTTCCTATATTTCAATCATATTTTCATCCTTACTTGGTTTTGCAAATTATTATATGCCTTGCATAAAGAGAACACCACCACTAATAGAAATTTTCTGAAACAAATAGCTGTAAGATATTATGCAAACAAAAATGAAGACAAGTATATCTGATTATTATGATGTCATTTAAAATGTTTTAATGATAATTCACAAGTTGATATTCTAAATGAAGAATTATGATATTAAATAAAATAAATATTACTATTAAAATACATTATAATACATTTAAAATAACACAAAACCATCTTTGAATAAAGTAAAATAGCCTTTTCCAGCTATTACAGATTTAGAGGCTGTCAGGAATTAATGTATATTTTTTCTTTGTTTCATTAGAAGTAAACTCTCTCTTAAAATGGTTATCTTTTGTTGCTTTTTTGTTTAAACTGTATTTCAATACGGTTGAGTTTTTTATTGTTGCCTGTTGCTCTTCCTCATGAGAACTAGCTTATAAAAGTTTCAAAAGTGTTTTTATAGCATAAAGTTATTGTTTGTTTGTTTGTTTTCTGATAATATACATATTCCCTGACTCTCCTTGATGTTAACTTGTAAATTGTATTTAGCCATATTTACTGATAACTTTTAGTTGAAATAAGATCAAATTCCTCTTAGAAAACCTTAGAATGACCTTAGAAAATTGATGGCTGCAAACATGAAATCCGAAGCTTTATTTTATTTAAATATTGATTCATTACAAGGGAATCAAGTGTAAGAAAAATGGAAAGGAATGGGTACGTACCACATGCCAAGCTATCCATCTTGTATGCTTTCTGAAATGAATTTGTTTATTTATTGATATGGAAAAAGCAGTGATTAACAGAAGATCATTTTCAACCGTGCAGTACAAAAAAACAAGATAACGTTTTCTTTCATGTCTTTGAGGAAAACTTATTTTTTTTACTTATTCATGGACATACTAAAACACCACGAACAGAACCAGCAAAGACATTGCTGCAGCGCATTACCAGCCCACGATAGAGATGTCCCCTCCAAGACTAGGTGGCCCTGTGTTGTTTGCGATCGGGTCCGTCTCTGAGCTCCTTCCTGAGACGGAGCTCTCAGAATTCCAGCGTGATAATTTGGACGGTGATAATTCAAGGATTCTTGTAAATGACACTATTCATGAAAGCTATTTGGTAATTTTATTTATTTTTATGCTGTGAGAGCATATTGTTATTTTCAGAACTGGCGCTGGCCAGGAACTGAAGTTCTGAGTTATGTGTTAATAATAACTTACTCATGGATAAGTCAAACGCAAGCGTCCAGATACAAACTGAAGTTTATTTTGTTTAAAAATTTGCATTGTTATATGGTTCACATGCAGTCCTCAAACTTGGTGTTTAGAATATTTTATGAAGGAAAATCTATAGTTAAATGTGTTGTAGCTTCAAACAATTTCTGCTGAGGCAGATTGCAAGGTTATGTGTGCTTCACTCCCCACCAAGGACTTCTGCAGTGATGGTGCCTGAACTGTGCACTCACTAGGAGTTTACCTCAACATTTTTCAAACTAATCCTTATTTTTAAAAATTCATATTAATGAGAAGACTCTATCAAATAATGGAAACTGAGGTTACCTATTGTCACAGAGTTGAGGACATGATCCTTTTTTCATTATGGCTAACAGCAAAAATCCAAGGAATAGGAAGAGTCTGCACAGCAAGAATGGACTTGGACAAATTTTATGTGAAAAGAAATATGTCTTTAAAAGTTGAGAGGAAATAAAAGCACAGATCATTTTACAGCCTTAAATATAGCATTTGTTATCACATGCATGCCTTGATATGAGTAAATGGGTATCGTTTCATAACCTTTATGCTCTTGCCAGGATAACAGTGCATCTGAGGCCAGCATCAATGTTTAACATAATGGACAAAAGAAGGATCTCATTTGTATTTTCTCTGTATTTGTATTTCATCTGTATTTCATCAACCACACTAGAGAATAGGATCGTTCTCTTTTAAGCTCCCATCTAGGCTATGTAAGAACACAAACCTGCTAACCTGGGAGAACTGGGAATGAAACAGAGGTCGGATGCGGCCACTACCAAAACTTTCTTAAAGTCTCTGACAACTGTAGACATCAGGCTCCTAAACTAGAATAATGCTGAACCAAGTATGTTTTATGTTTAAGCAAGCATGTTTAACTCACCATCTCGACAAATAAAAAAAAAAAAGGTACTATTGCTTACTTAGAATCTATATACCATGTTTTTATACATGAACAGAATTTTTAAAAATTACAAATATGAACTTTATCAAAATGGAGAAAATATTTGAATGAAAAAGCATGAATCCTGACTTGGAATTTAAGAACAGATTTCCCCAAAGTTTTAATGATTTTTTTTTTTTAATTAGGAACTTTTATTAAAGGCTTTTATAGTTCCATTTCAAATAAAATTAAAAAAAAAATCAAACTTCAAATCAATGCAAAAACAGGATAAATAAATACCTAAGCCAAGTAGCAGCAATAGTGAGTGTTTTAACCATTGACGAAATTTTATCTGGATATGTAATATATGACTTTTAATATACTGAAGTCTATCTTAACAATTCAGGAATTGAGTATAGAACATTTACACGTATGGAATTAATCTCCCGCTCCAAAATTCAGGTCCAGCTCTTCAGGATCTAATTCTTTTGTCACCTTTGTTCCCTACATGGATTCTTATTTTCATGGCTGCAAGAGAACACAATTTACTTACAGAACATGCTATTTTGTGTGTTAGGTAGTCAGAAAATTAAAATATATTTGGGTTTTTCTTGAAAAGGGAGAGAAGATAATATTTTCCCACATGCAGAGTATGCAATGGAAGAATAAGACCAAAAGTCTTGTTGCCATTTTATGATTTTTTAGTATGTTTGTATTCATTTGCACATAAAGGGAAAGCTTCCCACATGTAAAATTCTGCCTCTAGTAAATCAATCGAACTTCTGCTATTGATAATAGTAAGGCAGGATGAAGACATCTGTGGTGATTCATCATAACACGTATGCATATATCAAAGAAGTGTTAGACAAAAGTATGAAGGCTACTTAAATATAGGACTGTATAAATTCTTTTTCTTATCATTGTAGGTTGATAGTTTTTCTTACAATGTGTTAGTGTAAGAAAAAAAAACAGTAAATAGCAAATTAAATAGTGCTTTAAAGTAATGATAAGCTGTGTGTTATGGCGCTGTTAATTTTTATTGAAAGATACAGAGGAACAGTATTTTATGTGAATTCTATGTTACTTTAGCAAGATGTGGGCCAAAAAGGTTCTAGTGAACATTTCACATGCAAGCTTCGTATTTCTACCTGTTATAAAAGGTAGTTTGAAAAGCTTTTCCTCTAAGAAATCGCTGTAAATATATGTTTGGGCTCACTCCACATTATTTAACACTACTATAAACAGTTTGGGTTACAAGGTAGAAGTGTGTCAGAGTGGAATGATTGGTAGAGAACTGAGATGTAAACAGACACTAATGATAGCCTTTTTTTTCCCTCCTTTTTTCCTTCTCTCTCTCTCTTTTTTTTTTTTTTTTTTCCTTTCTTTCTTTTTAAACCAGTCCTAAGAAGGACTTGGAGATTACTGTCCTGATTTCGTTTCTTTTTTGATTGGGAAAATGTGCTAGATATAAGATCTTGGAAATGCTATTTGATGTAAATTAACAAAAATCCATGGAACATAGTTAACCATAGATATAGTCTGACAGTAAGAAGAATATTGTGAAGAAGCAGAGGAAATCATAGAATGACTGTGTGTTACTCTGACAGTGAATCGGTATTATCTCTGCTATCAGATAATGCAGTTATCATTAATTTTCACATTTGCATTTCAATCTTTGGAAGGAAATGACTCTTGCCGGATGAAGATAAGAGCTCTGTACCACTATAATGAACCATCATTTTATCCTGATGCTTTGTATCCGTATGAAAATGAGGCTGGATGGTGGTGTGGTATGTAAGGAGGGGGCTTAGAGGGGGGGGTCATAGAAACATTATAACAAAGTGTCAAAATCACTACAGACTTTTGGAGCCCTTTATGAAACAAGAGGCAGTCTAAATAAATCTTCTGTAGTGAAGTGGATGTTGGATTAAAGGCAGAGAGCCCATACTGGGAGAGGCGGGAGTGGGAAGAGACCTTGGAGGAAGAGGGGAAAAAAAAATCTGTGGATCTTAATCCAGTTTCTACTACTGTCTTGGAACCAGGAGGAGGTCAGGCACATTCAGAATAGCCCAAGTATGGTGTTGATAGCCATCAAGTTAAGCCTTGCACTCCAGGCACATTTTAACACTGGAATCTGGCGAGGTGTGCAGTGATAGTAGAGAGAAGGGCTGAGGAAGGAAATGGACTTTGTGGTTTGGATCCCAGTGGTGGAGCTGTTTGCAGAGGTGACCATGCCATTAAATTCAGAATTTCACATTAATTTCATTCTGGTGTATTGAGCTGAGCTAGGTCGTCAAGGACTGTAGTATTCACAGTCCTTTTTCATATATTGAAACCTGAAACACTCTCTAGAGAATTCTGCAGGGCGTTCTGTTTTACATCTGGTTTACTAAAACCATTGTTTACCAAGGAGTCTTCACCTATATTCAACTCATTTGACCTTAACGGTGTAGCTAATGACTATAATTTACAGATCCTGTCCTTACCTCATTGGGACTTACTGCCAAACTTCTGCTGCAAGCATGACATCTTGAGATTTATATTTTTGTAAATGGTCGTTCTTAGTATTTAACCTATAAATATTTGTAGAAGCCTCTGCATATTCATCTTGCCACTGACCAACTCCTGGCAGCCCTTTTTCCAGGGGCAGTTCCAGGATTGGATTATTGAATGATGGGCTGTTGGGTGAATTATTCTGTGGGCTGTAGCAGCCTTCTGCCTCCTGCAGACCTTCCCAATGGTCCTGTCTCTCTGCTCCGATATGATGAACATGTTCCTGTCTCTTCATGAGAAGATGCAGGGGTAACAGCTGGAGGAAAACTTCCCGCACCTGTGTTAGTAAATTCAATGGTTTATATTAATGATGTGTTCAACTGGTCCCTGGTGTGGTTTTGGTTCAGGCTAGCTGGCAGTCTTCCCAGTCATTCCCAGAGTTTAGGAGTAGGTCCAGGGAGTGTTCTCAATAGGTAGCTTGCATGCAAAGACCTATTTAATGCCTAAGGAAGTTTTCCAGCATGTGGATGTGGTCCATTCCGTAGTGTGAGGTTTCAGTGTCCAGAAACATTCCCTGGCCTATGTGATTGACCTTCCTTTGCCTACAAGGGACCTAACCACTACATAAAGGGGCTGTTCCTTCAAGTGATCCTCTTCTCTGCACACACCTGAAAGATGAGAGACAGTGAGAGCTGGTGGGAAATAACATGTAAGTAGTGATCCGACCTTTGCTGACATCTTTCCCACATACAGTTTTGACTTCTGTGGGTACCAGGCTGTCATGTGTCCACTGAACAGGTATAACAGATGTGATTATGTTATGAAGAGCCTTCATTTTATGGCCAACGTAGCCTGACGAGCTAAAACCTTGCCAATTAGACAGGAATGTTTCTTTAAGAGAAAAATGAGGTATGATGCAGACATAATTCCATAGAATCTAGTGAATAGGCAATGTTTACTATTGAAAACTACGAGATAATTCGCTATCTTGATGTTACTTTTTTATTATGGTGACTTTTATAGCTCTATGTTGTGATTTAAGGTGCAAGTACAGCAGAATTCTGCAAAGTTGGAGATAAGCATTGCCTAATTTGACTTGCAACATAACATATCAATAAGCAGCAGGCTCATCACTAAATATTGAGCCTTTGTCAGGCATTCCAAATGTTTTGTCATTTGCCATTTGTTTTATCGTGATCATGTTTGCCATGATTTGGTTGTCATTGTCATATGCAACTAATGTGTGTGGGTTTAAATTTCATTTCAAAATCGGATGCTGTAGAAATGGCTCCAGTTTAGAAGTAACATTTTCTCCTAAGGACATTTTACATTCACAGAGGTTTGATTTTATTTAATCAAATATCCTTTTAGAATATTATCAAATGCAACACTAGCATTTTTATGCTAGACAAAATGCTTTAGAAAGGTGAAACATTGAGTGTGTTGGTTTTAGTTTGACAATATTTGTGTAATACTTCTGAGCATTTATCTTCCCATCTGACACAGCAAGGCATTTCTTGCTCGGTGTTAGGTGTAAATTACTCTTTGTAACTATTTTGATGTGTTACCGGGAAAGTTGCAAGATCTGAAATTGATCCAGCATCTTTCTGAATTCTTTGGTTCACTTCTGTGTACATCCAGCATGAGGCCTGGATCGTAAAAGGCAATGAACTCTGAATGAAAAGTGATTAGAAATGCTTTCTATTTTGATTGGCATTTATGTTTTAAGCACAAAAGACTTCTTGTTCTCTGAAGAAGTTGATAGCTGGGAAAGACATGTGCAAGGGACAAATGATCAGATTCACTAGGAGCCTCGCTTATGGCATGGTATGTTATATAGTGGATATTATGTAAAGTACAAATCCCTGTAGGTCACACTGTGAAGGACTCCTACTCTGTGATATTCTGCAGGGAATCAATGAACATCTGCATTACAATACATTGTTTCTTGTAGTTTCATGCACCAAGGGACCTGCAGAGGCTGGCGGAAAGCTTTGCACTTTTCAGCTGTCTCCACTGCAGTTTGGTCATAAAGACAATCTAACACCCTGCTAATTGCAAAGGACTAGGAAACAATGTCTGGTTTTGGAAACAGATGGGGTGAGAATCAAAAGGGACATGTAATTGGTCCACAACTATTTTGCTCTTTGTTGTGTTCTCATTAATTCAGCTAAGATTCTTGCATGCAGAATACTGCATAGCAGCACTGCCTTGAACAGTCGAAGGATGGATGTGTTAATTGGAGTATATTGGAGTATATACAAAACACAGCATTATTTCAATGTGAAAATGTACCGTCCACGCATTGTACGTAGGCAGCTAGTGAGAGGTGCTAATTTTACTGCTTAAATTGGCAGGTTTCAGTTAGTTTCAATGATGTATCCTATGTTTAGTGTGTCATTAAAGAAAATATTTTGATTTTCAAACACCTTGTCCTCCTACCCCTTCAGGACGTCATAACAAAGTAGTTGGAATAGTGGAATGAAAACAATAAAACGGTATCATCGGGAACCACTGTATCTCCATTTGAAAAAACTAGTTTTTGCTGCAAGTAAAAATTTATTGCAACATGTCAGTGATAAACCGAATGTTGATATTTACCCTATAAAATTACACAATCCGCCCAGAAGGGCTCTGAGCCCTGAAAGGGAGATGGGCAGAGGTGGCCTGGGACTGAGATAAAGCCCTAAAGACAAAATTCCTGTTTGGGATTTTTTTAGTTCAGTCAGATACAGATTAGCTCTGAATTAGATTTTAAGATTTGAAATAGTTTTTCAAATGTTCCTCTTTTCAAAGGTCCTTTAATTTTTCCAAATATATTGATTTTGAGCTAAATAAATCCAGTACAGTTTAAAATAAGAATTCTTAAGAGAATATTATTGTGCTACCAACTCTGAAAAATACCAACATTGCAGCCTTTTGTTTTTGACTTCCTTGTATTGTGTGACTGTACAAAGTGTGTAGCTTCAGAGTTTTGCTGCTGTGTTAATAATGCTCAAAGATGACTACAAAATATTTGTTATCTTTCGTATTTGTACATAAGTTCAACATATACTTTAGACAGAATGTTCAAAAGTGGCTTGTATGTACACTTAGGGTTGGCTAATTCTAAAAGAAGCTTGGCTTTTGAGTTACATCACTGTGTGAAAATAAGACTTCTTTAAGTTATCCAAAAATTGATACTCATGTTGTGGTACCAAAACCACTAATCAGTACAGAAATCTTTGGCCTGCATGTATAAATAAATATTAGTTCTCATACAGAATGTATTTATCTAGACAGCTCTCATGATTAGCATTCATCAAGAGAGTTTTCTTAGGTATAGAACAGTCCTGTTTCCAGTTTACTTAAGTGCGACATTGTAAAGGCTTCAAAATGTTTAATATGTTTGATGAAGTAATGTATCATTTTAAACTTTATTTACCTGATGCTTTTATCTGCATTATATGAACTTTTTTGACTTTCAGAGAAGACTTTTTTACCCCAGTTATAGAATTGCTCAACACTAGATATTGACTACTTTTCAAAGACGCATTGGATCTCAACTTGTCATGGTTATTTTCTTTAAGAGGTACTGTCTAAATATATGTCTATTTCTAGCAACAGAAAAAAAAATCCTACAACAAAACAATAGATATTTTGGTGTGTTGCAGTATGATAAGAGCTAGCATTTTGCTTAATTACTATATCCATAACATTTTAGCCATCAAATTTTGAGCCTCTTCCAAGGAAATTATTTTTCTCTCATCTTGTCCTGCTAATCCTTGTTTTAATAGTTACAACTTCCTTAATTTTCTTTTCTGTATCTTCATGCCACGATGCGTGAATCATCTGGAATCAGAGAACGGTGTGATAAGGTTGTTGACAGGGATGTGAATGGGAGAGGAATAATGTAGAATTTAAATAGTATATACGTGCCAGAGGACATCTGTAGGGGACATTGAAGAAGCTTTCTTGCATATAACTATGATGCCTTCAAACATGTGATGTGACCAAACAGTAGAGAATAAGGAGCATTGAACTCTGTCCTTCATGGCATATAAAAAAGATTCAGGTTACCTTGATAATATTCTGTATCAATATTTCTCATTACCAAAAACCCATTCTTCTTTAGCTTTACCTCTGAGCAATATCTTTTACAATGCCTATTGATAACTGGGATGCAATATAGTAATAGTTCCTACTAATTGTTTGGTCTCAGAGCATCATATTCTACATATGGGAAAACTGAGTCATGAAATTCAATAATATTCTAATAGTACTCGAAATTGTACTTATTAAAAAGCCTTTTTTTATGTTTCATGTAAAAGAAGATATGTGTAATATGTGGCAAAGCATGTCACACTACTTTCACTCAGATTTCTAGGATCATTGTCTTAGAAAAATGCTATGTGCATTTCCTCAAAGCTTGGACATATCATGACACTTATCTAAGAGAAAAATGATATACTTTTAAAAGAAAAATGCTGACCTAGTTAGTGAGGCTGAAACCATTCATTAATTAGAAGTCATAATTGCAATTACATGGTAAAATTAATTTATCGTGAAAATAATCCTATCAGTTTTCCTTTTTTGGGAAAACGGAACCAAATGATTTTCGCAGCCCGTATTGCTTAAGGCTGATATTACAGTGATATTGGTTTAGAGTGAATAAAGCAATCAAATTCCATTTTCAAGATCTGAAATTCTGGGCCTGCATCAGTGATAGTTTTTATATTATATAAGTTTCACTTGAACTGTAATTTTGTAATTACATATAATGTATAAAGCATATATACACAGATAAATGCATAAAAGGAAAATAGTGTGCTGAAATTTAAAAAGAGTGAATTGAAGATAACACAGCACATAATATATAGAAAATTTCATGTAATATGGCAAGTGTGCTACAGTGTATGAAACTCAGAATGCCTTTCTTATCCTCAGGCTATTTAGACTTCCTTGATATTCAAATCTTAATGTACATTAAATGGAATTTAAGGAGGTCCACCTTGCTGGACCTCGGGCAGACTTAGCAAGTAGGGCTCCTTAGGGGTATCACTTTATGTATATATTTGCAAAGATGTTATAGCCATGAAATATAGTCCTTTGATGACATCATAACTGTGAAATATGACTTTATTTTCCTCACCAGCAGTCAGAACTTGACTTTATCTATATTAAGCAGTCTGTATGCATAAATAAAGAAGAGCAAATACTGAAGTTACCTGCTGTAATCTAATGTGGCCACCGTCCGTGGAAGGACTCTTCACTCCTGATGATGCCATATGTCGTTCTGAGCGACTGTTCGTAGAGTTGGTGTGTCCAAATGTGGCTAAGCTTAGCGTAGTCTTGTCCCCAAAGCTTGGTAGGTACTGTCAGAGAGCTGCACATCCAAATTCTGCAAATACTTACACTAATAAATGCCAACAGTGGATGGAATTTTATTATTTTATCTGAAAATATTCAAACTTTAAGAATATCAAAATGTATCATAAAAAATTTCTGGCTCCATTGATCTCAGTGGAGTTAATACATTAATCATCTATATTCGTTAAGTAAGTTCATGTATCATTTGTGTGAGACTTACAAATAAGGAAGGAGGAAGACTGTAGGAGGAAGATTGTCAGCCACAGTCATTGGGGACATCCATCAGCCAAGGACTTTGTTGTTAATAGAGGTGGAAGAAGGAATAATTTGGAGTATTTGATAATCTATTAAGTGTCCAGGAGAAAAAAAATGTAGAAGAGTAGAAGAATTGTATTTTTTTTTTTTTTGCAAGGCAGCCCAAACATTTCTGACTTCAAGACAGAATCACTAAGTCTTGCCATCACCTGAAAAAAAAATGCATTTATAAGAGTGCTTTTGAACAAAGCGTTCCTCACATGCGTTAAGTTAAACACACAAGTAAAAGCTTGTAGCATGGGAGCCTTAAACTCTTCCAGGCAGGTGTGTAGACTTTCTACATGCTAAACAAATTGTTAGCCTGCAAATATTAACAGGGCTACAGCACTAAGCAATGCTAATGGTTCAGTTCTGCTACTGGGACAATATAAAAGGGCATTAAAGGATGTGCAAATTGCCTTTAGGACAATGCTGAATTTGGAATACAATAATTAAAGAATGCAGATTGTAAATTTTTGAGTTTCTGTGAATTACAGAATGTTATTTCACTGATTTCCTTTGTTTATTAACTTCCTTATCTTGTATTTTAAAACTTTTTTTTTTGTGAAAATGCTTGTCTTAATATCTAAGATTTTTTTTCTTTATATATATGTTTTTGAAAGATATAGATTTTTCCTTTTTGAGAAGTAGGAGATCGGTTTAGAAGCTGCCATTAAGCTTTAACTTTTTTTTCATGGTGGTTGTTCATTACTGATGGGGAGATAGTAAGACCTTATGTAACACATTAATTTTTTTAAATGATAGCTCATTTGGGTTTTGCAATCCTATTGTTTGTTATAGTTAAAAACGCCTCATGTTTCACGTCCATGACAGCTGTGAAAAATACCCTTTTGATAGCATAATACGTGAGACATGACCCTATTTTATTAGGTGGTAGTGCGATTTTTGCAGTAACTATTATTTATATATATGAATGTGGATATTATGAATAAGGTCTAGTTGAAAGGAGAATGTGACCAGGGGTAGGAAAGGATTGTGGTATATAATGTCCAAAATGTTCCCGAGAAAAAATCTTTCCTTCAAGAAAACAGTTATTATTTGTTTCATTATCTTGTACAGTTTTTGAAACTAAAGAGACATAATTCTGCCTCAAAGAGTAGTCTTAAATAGAACTTGTTTAAAGCAGCAATAGCTCTTCGTTTCTTCTGATGAGTTGAATGCAATATGTATCGTTTTAATTACTAGCAAAGACCAAGCAATATTTTAGAAATATGACTTGTTTTGCGATGTTTTTCTCTAGTGTCTGCTGATAAACTAAATCTTATCATAGTAGTTAATGGGAATAAAAGAAAACTTGCCGTTTTAACTTGCCATCTTGTTTTCTCTAAGTTTCTTAATTTTATTTTTGGCCCCTTCTGTTTGTGCTTTTCATCAGCTCTTTTTCCTCAATTTCTCTTTTGTAACGGGCACTGCTTGCTCCTCACCATTTGCCTTCCTTATATAATAATTGTAATAAAGCAAGCCCCTAGCTATTGCTTTTAATTAACTTAACCTTAGAGCTATAGAACTGATACAGAAGTGATACAGAAGACGTGAGATCACTGATCTGAGTGAGGTCAGTTCGTGTAAGAAGGGTGGCAGCCAACTCTAAATACGATTCTGTTTTAGTGTCATAGTGTTTTCCATAATAGCAGCACAGTGTTATCCGCATTGGTTTTCCCACCTTTCCCATGTTTCCCACGTTTCCCACCTTTCTGCCTGCACACATGGGCTACCTCACTCTGCTGCTCAAGAGGTGCCCGTGCAGGGCTGCTTCCTGGAGCAAATACCTTTGCAATTAGGTGTCTTATCAAATGGTTTGCACAAAATATGTGCAGCACGGAGCCATTTTTTCCCCAAGGTAATGGCATACATATACTGAGAAATTGACATTTTTTCCTTCAATTTTAGTTTCCTTCAGAAAAAAAAAAATGGAAAAGAAGGTTTTTGTGCTTGCTGTTCTCTTTTCATCCATTGTAATTTCTGATCATTTGCTTTTATATTCCTGGTCTGATTTTGCTCCTGTGCTTTACTTTTGCTCTGCTCTATATTCATTTTCTTTGTCATGTATTTCCTCTGAATCTGTTAAAGTTATTTTTCCATGTGGTGGGTATATTTTATACATTATAAAATATTTCATTTTTCTCTTCAAGCACCCCAAATTTATTTACGTATTTTTCTAGGGCTGGATACAGTGTTTCCTAAGGAATTTATCAAGGAGAGTATAGAGAGCAATGAGCACGCTATTACTATTCTTTTTTTTGCTGTATTTTCAAAGAGCATCTGCTCACATTCATTTGCTTCTTTTTTTTTCAACTATGTATATAGCGCACGCATATGTATCATCAATTCAATGAAAACACCACAGAGAGAATGAATTTTATGAAATTGGGAGAAAGTTTGCAGCAAACAGTGGATTATATTGGTGTTATATAGCTATCTCATCAAAAGGTAGCAAATGCACAAGACCTTTTGTGCTTTTCAATTTGAAAGAAAATGATTTCATTAGAAAAAAAAGAACCATCACTCTGGATGTTGGAGAATGCCAGAGCCTGATGAAACCAGCTGAAGAGACAAACTGAGTGTACGGATGCAGATTAGCCTTCAGAAGATGAGGGTGTAAAAGGGATTTAATGGTAGGATGGATTATAGAAATCCTTGTAACAATGTTAAATAATTATAGTTCCAGCCGAGATCAAAGCGGTGCTGATTGAACCCCCTCAAGCTGTTAACACGGAGTATCTTGAAGAAAAAAAAGAGAGAAAACCCTCCGAGATTGGTCAGCCCGGGCTGTCAGTGTCCTCTGATCTGCGGAAGTTCTGGCTGCTTTGGAAGTGCCAGCTGTGGGGGAGGGAAGGATGGAGGGAAGAATTTATCACCGAGAGGAGGCTGCTGGGGAGGGTTTTGTCTGTGCTTTTAGCCGAAGAGGAAGAGGGTATTAAAATCAATGTTACTGGAGTTCACACGCTGATGGAAATTGCTCTAAACTTGTACACAATTGGCTTCTTGCCATATTGGAAAAAGGATTAAATTTCTTCAGCAGAACTCTGGTCTGTAACAGAAAATGATTAGACCGCTCCTACCCCCCGTTTTTGTTTTTTTTTTCCCCTTTTTGCTTCCTTTAAACTGCAGTTCCTATATACCTACCTGCCCAGCAACAACTATTAGTAGTGCTAAGTGGAAGGACGCCGGAATAGCCGGCATGGGCAGAGCGTTGCCATGCCCGTTCAGCAGCCTTGAGCATCTCTACTCATCCCCCTGCCTTCCTGGCATTCATGCTTGCAGGATTAGGCTTATGCCTCTATTAACAAAAAAGGAAAGTCAGAGTGAAATCTTGATGGTTTGGTGGCATATTCGCTCACTTGTGGCATAGCCAAAGCCGGTTCTTTAAATGAGTGTCAGCAAAGTGCAATGTATCTAGTTTGTCTTTAAAGAAACCTTAAAACTTGGAGGTTAGTGAGGAGTATTCCCTGTGATAGCCTGTTGGTAATGCCACAGATTATTTCGTTTTCTGTGCGAGGTGTTCTGTATTCATCTGAAAGCAGAATAATAGAGCATAAAATAGATTAGTAATTAAGAACTAGAGTGGAAATGACAGCTTACGGAGTAGACCTGGCTGAGGAAATGATTTCATCTCATCCACTTTTATTTTGCATTATGGCTTTTTGCTGAGGCTGCAGGTGAGAGAGAAAAGCCATCACTGACAGGGTATAAAGTAATATAGAAGTATAGTGCACCTCCCTTGGGCATGGCCATGTAGCAGGAGAAAGCAGGGCTTCTGCAAGACATCATCATCAAAAACAAAATGTTAAGTTCCTGGAATTTCCAACATGTAGTTTCTCTCTCTCTCTTTAGATGTATAAATAACTCTATATATCTCTTTGTTTATACAATCTTGAGTGTTACACTTTCACAGTTTACTGGTATACTAAATGATGGGCAGAAAGTATTTGAAATAACTGTTTTGTGTCTCAGGGCATGACCAAACCCCAAATATGGTATCTGGTCACTACCGAAAAAAAAATGATAATATTTTCCAAATTTTATAGGCAGAAGTTTGTTTCAAATGCTACTAGTTTTTTTAAGTTTCAATTTTAGTTTTGCTTTGGGTTTCGAACTGTTGGATATGGACTTTCTATGGAATTCTGTTAGCCTGTAAACTTAGGCAAGCTGTGCCTTGCTTGCTTAAAAACTGAGTTAGTAACCTCTCTTTGGGGGTAGTTTAAGAATTAGATAAGGACTTAAAAAATGTGTACCTTGAGTACCTACATCCCTGGATGAAGACACCTGAATGGCATTTTCTCCAAGGCTTCTTTTAGCTATTTTCTGGAAAAGTGGGACAGGCACTTCAAAGTCTCTGCAGCAGCTTGCAGCTACAAGTCTGGGGTCTTTGTTTTCCAGGCTAAATCTACACAGAATGGGGTATGCCTGTTTCCTGGTGATCTTTTATAGCTTTGTCTCGTCTTGTGGGGTTAAATGATGCTGAAGATAGGGTTGCTTTTACCTTTGAAGGCATCATCTAAGGCAGTATAAAGTTATTTCCGTAGTATTTGTTCTGAGATCTTGGTCCAAAAATTGCAAAGTCATTTAGGTATCTAGCTCTGTTCACCATATAATGGTTTGTGAAGTTAAACAACACGTCTGTGGGAACAAGATGTAATTTTTAATGGAATGGGACTTGACACTTCTGGGTAGAAACAGATAATGCCATCAAGTGAGCTTTAAGGCAGCGGTATGCAAAGTTCCCAGGCTACCTAGCAAGTAAAGAAGTGTTTTAGAAGACAAAAAGAGGAAACCTTGGTGCACTTGTGCAGTCTTGAAGTCCTAGGCAAGGATCTCACAATTCAGTTTTGTGCAGTCTTGAAGTCCTAGGCAAGGATCTCACAATTCAGTTTTATAAAGTGAGAATTTGAATGAAGGATTTGACACTCTTTGGACATAAAAATATCTTATTTTTACAGCATTTTGGATCTGCTGAAACTAAGGTGATGAATGTCTGTGTTTGGAGAAGGGATGGCTGTGCCAGTCTGTGCTTAAGAAAATTAAACTCCCAGCATGAGTTTTTATGTTGGAAATAGAGAAGACTAGTTGTGTTTTGCAGATCGATCAAAGCAGGTTTTACAAATCACTAGCAAAAGGAATTAAGTCTGTGTAGTTTGTCTGAGTTAGTTAATTTTAAGAATGATTGTGTTGTGTGCAGGCATAGTAGGAAGAGAAGGAAGAAGGAGACCTTCCAGAACAGCACTTATAAGGGCAGATCCTGAAGGCAGGAGGGGGAAGACCACAGGACCACGAGGGGTCCTGGTCAAAAGGTTGATGGTCAAAATGAATGAGATGGGGGTTTTTTTTGTGTGTGTGTGTTTATTTTTTTTAATATCTCCTTTCTTCCTCCTCTCCTCCATCTCCCCAAGAAACTGCACAGAGTACTGTACATTATTTAACATTTTGTAAATATTTTAAATGTATTTAATACTAATTTTATTAAATTTATTTATTATGATTTTAACTAATAATAAAACTATTCAAAATCAATAGAAAGTATGAGTTATCCTGTTATCAGTCTGTTCTGCCTCACATACTTGTTCTGTATGAGCCTTTTTTTTTGCTGTTTCAGGTTACCCACAAAGAATTCAGAAACAGGCTGTTTTCTTCCTCCTTGCTGTTGCTTCTGAACCCTTCCTGAAATTGCAGAGGAAGAGTTAATAACCAGTTTTTGTGCATGTTACCTACCTATTCTTGCTTCTTCTTCACACTTAAAACCACTTCACAGAGGATTTTAGAATGGGAAAATGCAAAATCAGCTCTTTCCCTGTCCTTGGCTTCTGAGCTTTTTTTTTTTTTTTTTTTTTGTCATTGTGCTATGGAAAAAAGGATCAGACTCCAAACCTTTAAGCAGCAGCCGCATTTGGAAATAATCTAAAGTAAAGAGATGTCTTTGTGCAATAAGGAATATCATTCTTCCCCTTCGTGCTGTGAAATGACAAATTATTGACCCTGACAGTGAATTTGAGATCAGATAACTGAGGCTCACTGGATGATTTCTATCTCCTAAATTCATGTAAATTTGTTAGTGAATACTCTTTGTAGTAAGACAGTGCATGTTCAGAGATATATCCAGCTATATGTGGATCATTTGAAGGTCTGGCATTTTATTTGTTACTGGAGGGACAAAATGATTAATTACAAATTTCCTAGCTATGTTCAATTGACGTTACTATTTTAAAGGGAAGCTGATCTTCTTAATATAATCAAAATAATCCCAAATAAATCCAAGTTGTGTTTACAGTAGGAACAGTTCTAACCTTAAAACATAAGGAAGGGAAGGCTTTCCACCTCTCCTGACCACTTTCCAACCAAAAGCCTAGGCCAATCTCTGTACTTTGAGTCATGAATGCAGTCTAAAGAATTTGGTTGCTACTGACTGGCAGTGAAGATACAGGAAAACAAACTGTTCATGTTGCTGTCCCTTTTATTTGTCTTCTGTTAAGGTGTATATATGGTGAAGAATCACTCAAAAATGTCACTTGTAGGCCTTGGTGTTAGATAAGTGCACTAGATGTAGTGGTGGCTGATGTGTCTCATCCATTGAATTTACAGAGAAATACGTGTAATATTTCTGGATATTATGTTTTTTTTTTTAAGCTAGAGGTTTATCAGGCACATTGAATGGAAGGAGAAAGAAAACCAGTTCCTTCTAATTTCCCTGGGAAAAACATCCTGATCTGTGTTCCAAAGGATTGGGCTCCTTTTCAGTTCATGTTATGCAACTTCAGATAATATCTGAAATACTTATGCAGATATGTTGCATTTTACAGTGTACCCCTGCATATTCGGTTTTAGGGATGGATATAAAATAGTAAATCTCTCTTTTATCCCGATTAAAAGTTTTTCCTTACCTTAATATATTCCCAAATCGAAGATGGGTTTGATTGTAAGCGCAAGATGTGTTTTCCAGTCTCAGAAATTGGTATTAGAGCTTAAAGAGGAACTAAATGGTAGAAGCCATTATTTGAAGATGTTTTTTCAGCCACTCACCTTCATTTGATGATTTTTTTTTTTGAACCAAGATGTGTGTTTCAGGTTTTGAGAGTCAGAAATCACTTTTCTTAAAACACTCTTTTTATCCTTTCTTTTCTCCTTTTTTTATCCAATCTTTTTTATCCTTTCTGTGCACGAATACTAGAATTTGCATTCACATAATCCCTTAAATAGGTTTGCTAAGTCCTAATTGTAACACTTTTAGATGATCAGTTGTTAAAGTTGGTGCATTTGTTCATGGAAAGGACAGGGCGTGCATGGATCACTATACTCCATATATACCGGAAGACACCTAATTGAAGTATTAGCTGCATGCTTTTATATATATGTGTGTATAATATATATACATATATATACACACACCTGTTTTCAGTGAGATATTAACAACAATGTAGGCATCTATTCTTTTTCTATCATAAAATATATTCATAGTAAATGACACTCGTACCATTTTAAAAGATTGGCGGTGGGGATCACCTTACAGGTTGCTGAATTCTCAGTAAGGGAGCAGGGCAGATTCTCAGCTGTAAAAAGGCCCATGTGAAGACGGTCCCGTTGTGAAGTTATGAATGGCTACACTGTCCAGGATACATTACAACCATGAAATCCTGTGTTCTTAGCATAGAGTCAGGTTATTTCATAATGATTCATAGGATTGTACTTTATTAATATTGTTTCTATAGAAAATCAGTTTTAATGCAGAACATAATCACTAAATCACTCTTTTTTTCTGTGCTGAATTCTCATATATGAAAAGTAGAGTAGAAAATAGCTGTGGTTTATATCTTCTAAATTTGCATATGACTTCAAAGTTAACGCTACCTGTATTTCAAATCCTTCTCCATGAAGTCCCATTTCTGGGTGCAGTACCTTCCTTCCCCACCCAAACTTCAGCTAGGCGCTTGAGTTTGATGGGGCTTTTGTCAAATTGGATGACCTCCTGCAGATTGAGGGTGTAGCTCTAAGGCTTGCTCAGCAACATGGTTGCAGGCTGGCTTCATTCAAGTAACTGCTTCCCACCTAAGGAGGAGGTCCCGGAGGCTCCCGTTCCCACTGTGCAAGAGCACCGGGATGTCCATCAGCATCTCACGTGTTGGTCCTTGGCGCAGGGGATATAGGCTCCCAACTAAAGATGTGCTGAGTTGCACTTAAGTAATAGGCATCTAGAGTAGTCTGAGGCTGTGCTGACTTGAGCACAGATAACAAAGTTGATAGTTGAGACAAATCCTATAAGTTCCTCTCTTCTCCCTGCAAACTTCGCACAGTAGCCTACTTCCTAAGTGAAAAGGGAAGATTAATGGGGACGTTTTTCCAGTGTAGGATCCTCAGGAGAAAGTTAGCAAGCTGTTTGTTTCCCCTACTAAAAACAGCAGCTTCCAGGCACTTAAAAGAGGGTTTGAAGCTTGGAATGCTATGTAAAACAGAGTGAGCGTTTGAGGTACCAGAGCAAAGTCTAACAGACCAGTGAAAGCAACTTCTAGAAGCCAGTGAAGCAGACTGTGTATGATGGATGTCCTGCTTAGCCATGTTGAATCTTTTGACCAGTGCTATATCTTATGAAAGGCTGTAGAGTAAGATCCACTGAGGCAGGACATAGTATATTAGCTGAGTGGAATTCCCTAAGGTATAATGGGATGTATTTGGCCCTAACTGACACACACAATGTGCAATAATTGCAGGATGCAGCTTGCGTGGTGTTATTTTTCCTTCATTTCTCCTTTGCGTGCATCTCCTAAATCCTCACTGGACTGCCACAGAGGCCTTAACTACCTGTTCGTTAAATTTGCTTTGCTCAGTGGCTGGTTTTGGCTTGGTGGAGACTAACCAGGGGGATAGCAGTGCAGTGGGTGCACACATTTCTTTTCATGATTCAGAGGTATGCGGCAACTCAGTCAAAAATAAAAGAATCCTTATATAAGCAAATAAAATGTGAATTGAATGCAAGCTTCCTGATTTATTCAAAAACATTGGCTAAAAGTACTTCATTTCTTTTACTGCTGAAATAAAATAATTTTACAGTTAGTAACATATAACTTACAGGAGTGACAAATTTGGTACTTAAAAAATATTTAGGTTAAAAAAACCTGTCATTTCTAGTAAGTCATTTTTAGAGTGTAATCACTTTAATTCTCCTCTCTAATTTTATCACTAGGAGACAAGCT
This sequence comes from Tinamus guttatus, assembly GCF_059628265.1. Classification (NCBI taxonomy): domain Eukaryota; kingdom Metazoa; phylum Chordata; class Aves; order Tinamiformes; family Tinamidae; genus Tinamus; species Tinamus guttatus. The sequence continues at coordinate 224,666 of NW_028288880.1, read as the reverse complement.
CTGAGTCCCCTAACCTCCTATAAAGAATCTTAGTGCTGCTTATTGTTGTGGTTTCCAGGCAGAATGACAGAATGGGGATCGAGATTGGTTTGGTTGATCTAGGAATTAGGGAAACATTTCTTAGTATCTAACAGCCTAAATAGTAGATAAACATCATTAATGTCAGACTGCGAGATTTCTAAGTTTAACATAAAACACTATGTTGTTAGGAAATATAGCACAAAACTTATGTTCTGCTCAGGCTGGAAAAACTCTATGCATTTAGTGACAGTAATATGGCACTGGCACAATTATTCATTTAAAGAATGGTTTACAGCCCTGCAGAAGGTGGGATGTTTGAGCTGTGCTCGTGGTATCTGTTCTCGTAGAGTAGTCTTATATAAGTACAATACAGCAATGCTGATTTACGTTGCAGTGGTGCTGATTAGAGTCAGAGGCAACAGTGGCCTGTGAAAAGGGGAGTACAAAATTGCTGTGGGAAATGCAGTATTACTGGTTTCCAAAAAGGTAAAGGAGAACATGTGTTTTTTCTCTTTGCTTCTTCATGCTTTTCATGCATTTAGAAGCTATCAAAATACAGAACTATTTAGTTCACCTTTCTTACATTCATTTCATCCTGGGTTAATCATTTGACATTTTATTGGAAATTTCAGCAGAAAACTCATCTTGTGCCAGGAAAAAAAAAAAGAGTAAAAACGGATAAAATAGGTCAAGACATAAGTTTATAATAAAATCTGTGTTAGAAAAACACTCCTTCCTCTCCCCTCCTCTCCCCTCCTCTCCCCTCCTCTCTTCTCCTTTTTCCCTTCCCTTCCCTTCCCTTCCTTTTTCCTCTCCTCCCTTTCCCTTCTTCTTTAAGAAGACTCTCTTTGTACTTATTTCAAAAATGTCAGTTTTCTATTCTCCTCCTCTCCTTCTAATCCGTTTCATGAGTTAGGAAGGGAGAGAGCTGAGTTCTTGTCTGTGCTTTCAGAACTGATTCTACTTTTTACTTATTGGTTGCCTCTACTAAAACATTTGCAAAATACTGAGGGAAGATGCAGAAATGAAAATCTCTGTGTCCTCAGATAGCGATCATAACCACTAGGCCACATAAATCATGCGTTGTTGGTTAATGAATCATTAATATCAACATACAGGGTTAATGAAGATCTTTTCCCCTCCCTCTTAAGAGTAATTTTTGAAGGTGAAAGATGTGGGTTGGGATCTACTCCAGCAGAGCCAAAATGGGAGCTAGGCATCCCGATTTCTAGATCAGAGAGTTTTCCTAAAATGAGAGTCAACCATCACAAGGTCTATCACGAAAGCAAATGTAGCAGCTATGCTCTGTGCTCTACTTCTCCCTGCTTCAGGTTTGTTAGGTTTGCCCTGAGGATAGGGAGCTGCTTTGCTTTGTCTCTGCATTTTGATAGTTTTGGAGGGAAATATACCTTCCTTACCAGGATGAAATTGCATTTGAGTTTAAATACCAAAGTAATCAGAATAGGGAGAGACTTCTAGGTATTTGTAATGATAAGGAACAGTTGAAGTCTGAGTTTTCTGCATCCTTTTCTTTGATGCTGTTACTTATATTCTACTGAACTTCAATTAAGAACTAAATTACCAAGTCTTGACCTTGTCTGTAGTTCTGACTTACATTGAAAAATTGTTTTTTGCATGTCAGAAGGAGGAAAAGCATGAATAACTGGCATAAGCTATGAATAAGAGGAAGGCTGCACTTTTTATTTAGATAACTACTGTGCAAGGAATTTTCATTTCACTGGTAATATGTTTTTAAAATGTAATTAGACTTTTTCATCCAGGAGAGCCTTGATTTAGGGAGACATTAAGTATCGACGCATCAATTATTAAATAATAGTTATAATATCACTATTTAGAATCACAGAATAATTTAGATTGGAAGGCATCTCCAAAGGCCATCTAGTAAGCCCCCTTTCTCAAAGCTGGACCTGCTTAGAGCAGGCTGCTTGGGGCCTTGCCCAGTCAAATTTTGAATATCTCCAAGGATGGAGACCCTACTGCCTTTCTTAGCAATGTTCCATTTTTGACTTTCTTGCTGAACTCTTCAATTTTTCACTGCTCTTAATATGAAAAATATTTTTACCTAATATTTAGTTAAAATTTCCCTTTTTGCAATTTGTTTCTTGTTTCTCATCTTACACCGGGCACCTCTAAGAGGAGGGTGGCTTTGTCTTCCCTGCACCCTCCGTTCGGGTTTTGGAAGAGAGCAGCTAGAGAAGCCCCTTAGCCTCTTCATAACAGCTCCAGCTCTCTCAGCCCTCCTAGCTTCAGCCTGATGACAAACTTGGTGATACTCTACCAGGCCTACTCTACTGCACTTATATCTGCCTGTACTGAAGAGTCCCAGACTGGATGCAGCTCTCCAGGTGTGGTCCCACCAACCACTTCCATCATCCTTCATCACAACCATCAGCCCAGGTTGCAGCTTTTAGTCTTCTGGTCCTGTGGGTGGCCAAGACTCTATCACTAGGCTCAAGAGCTTGTAAAGCCAGAGGACAAACCTTAGAAGGAAATGCTCAACCTGAGGCATTTTTTGCCTCAGTCTTTTCCATGTCCTTCATCACTACGGCCTCTGTCTCACTGAATACTTTTCCTTCATTTTCCTTTTGCAGCCAGTCTACTTACAGAAGTATTTTTTGCTGCCCTTCAAATCCCCGCCTAGTTTCAACTCCAAGTTAGAACAGTTCCAGAAAATACTTAGAAGTTCCTTTAATTTTATCTTATCTAACTTTGGGCATCTAAAAGTTAGTTTAAGGTAGTCTTTAGTCAATGGAGAGAGATAAGCACCTTGACTCCTTCCATTTTGTGATAGGTATCTACAACACAGGGGTAATTTTACCTCTGAAAATGTGTCTCAGTTTACTACAGAGAGAACCTAGATGAATAGCTTAAACCTGACATGTAGTTTTTAGACAGCTAAAGTTAACCCTAACTACAATTCAGACAGCTAACACTGAATGACCCTCATAATTCAAGTATGTGCTTAAGTTTTCTTTTGATTTGGTTTTTCTTCTTGATATCATCAGAATCCCGACTGTAGCTTCTCCCATTGCACTTTCATCACTTTCATGTCAGTAACTCTGCTCTTATTTCCATTTAATTTGCCAGATCACGAAATAATATAAATAAAATACATAAAAAGATAACCGTGATTAAATTCTCTTCTTCTGACTTATAAAATAACTATTTTTTTTGAAATGTATGTTTTTTTTTTTTTTTCCCATAAAATGTATTTGAATGTATACCGAATGCCCTAATCAAAATCAGGGAACATTTTCAGGAAAGTGTTTTTTGAAAGTATCTGCTAGTATCTGTCAATATTTAATACAGAGAAACAATATGGAAATGATTTTTAAGTTTTATAAGGAAGATATTTTTAGTGAATTTACGAATAAGAATGAAACGTGTCATTAAGATTTCATTAAATGCAGGAAAAAAATTATTTTTATCTGCAAGACTTAGGTGTCTTAAAACTTATTTTCTTTGCCATGGAACTGTTACATGACTCTGGGTAATCTTCTGTAAATGTTCATGGCAACGTTTTTTTTGCCATGTTTGAAATGCCTGTAGTTACAAAATTTTTCCCCTATGCACTGAGCAACAGCAATTACAGTTATACTCACTGAGAATGGTAGATTATCAAGAACCTAGAAATCATGTTTATAACCAAGGCTATCCAAAAAAAAAAGTTATATTTTTCGTATTTTTTACAGGTTTACATCTCTCTCACGGTACAAACATATCACTCCCTAGGGCTTCTGAGACTGTGTAAGTGATGTTCGTAGGATGATTTTTGCTTATTACAAGCATGTTAATTCACCCTGAACTTCACTAAATGTCCAGACTTATTAGGAACATATGACATAGCCATTTTTTCTAGCTCTTATACCTTTTTAGAACCACATTAAGTCAAAAAAAGAAAAGAACAACTCTTCAGATGAAACCAATATAATAGTTGACACTGAACCTTCGATGATATTGTTTTTATAGGACTTAGGTATGTAAAATATGCAAAAGTATTCACAAGCACCATGAGGAGCTGAGAGAGAGGCTACATTGAGTTACTTCTGTTATTGCAATATTATTATTACAATTTCATCCACTTTTTTATATGTTGGATGCTATCTGATTAGGCTTCTTTTAGCTGTATGATCACTTGCTAGAGGTTATCCTTAAAAGATGTAACAAGGTATTTTTTTGTCTGTCTATTGTTTGCCTCAAATGTAAAGGCATTTGCTTCATTAGAATGCTGTAAATAGCAAGCTAATGCTTCATGCTGTGTCAAAACCCACATTTAGAATTTTTTAAAATAAACTTATTCTATTCTTCAGTCTCTCTGATGCTTTTTTTTTCAGATAAAATGTTCCTGGTTCCTTAAAAATGTTGTATTAGTGTTTGATATTTTTCTATCATCTCCATTCTCATAGAGATAGGTTTTCAGCTTGACATCTGTGCATTGATAAGTGTAAAAGTTCCTTTAAAAACAGTTGTATGTGTCATCTGCCCTCTTCCCCCAGTTTGGCATGAGCCCTTACATTTGGTGAGCGTTCATATTACCCTCTATGTTATTGATAAAGATGTTAAATGACACCTTTCCTAGCATGGACCCTATAGTACTTCAGTTGTTACTTGCCTCCAGGAACCATTGCCATTTGAGGCCAACTATCTTGAATTTAAATTTTCTAGGAATAATCTGTTATGCCAATTTGATTCAATGTTTGCTAATTCTGTTAGTAATACCCAGCCTGAGTGTAAATTTGTGTCTGCAGTTTTCAGACATTTTCTAGCATCTTTGCAGTATCTTTGTTTGCTGGATAAAGAGCTCTACCACCATGTTTCTCTTCCTCTCATAGGTATGTGTATACTCCAACATGCCAAAATGTAACAGTCTTCTTAATAAGTTAAGGATATTTAATATCTTGACTCTTTTATCATAGGACATCTGTCTGGACTTTTAGTTACTCTCGTTTCTTTTGAACCTACTTGAAGTTTTCAACTTTCATCTTGGAAAGGAATCACCAGAACCAGATGCACAACTGTGGTAGATCTGTAGCAATGTCATCTTACCCAGCTAATAGAACCTTTCCACTGCTTTGTCATATGTCTTTCTACTACTGCTGTTTATATAAGTGTTACCACTTTTGTCAGTAGTAGCTAGGAAATCCTGTTCAGCTCCTGTTTAGGCTTGAATCCTCAAGCATTTTTTCATAGCCAGTGCTTCTCAGAATAGAGTCCCTTACCTATCCTGCCCCTACCGATATATCCTGCAGTATTTGGTCCTGGAGGTACTTCTCTTGTCTTGAAACACACACTCATTGAGGTCAGATTACCAGCTCATTACGTTGTCCTGAATCAACCTCCTTTATTAGTTACTCTTCTCCAGTTGCTTTGTTGCCCACAGACTTTATCATTAGTTGTTTTGATTCTTTATGCTTAGTCATTAATAAGACTGCTAAACACTGAAGGGTCAGGACCCAGTGGTTTTCACACTTCACCAGAAATGTATCCAATCAGTGATAAGTGCTCATTTTCATATTTATCATTTATCCAGCTTCTACTGGTTTTATTTTTTACTATTGTTACCTTATCCCTATATAAAATGGAATAACATATTAAGCCCTATATAAAATGGAATAACATATTAAGTACGTACACAAGAGCTATTGCGCTAACTGATTTTTATCAACTAAACATAATTTTGTTAAGATACCAAGTTAGTGTTGTAAGCACATGCTAATTGGCACTAATTTTATTACTCTTATTATATTCTTGATAAAGCTCTATATCATCTGTTCCACCGTTTTACCATATATCAGTATCAGACTGACAGGCCTATTAGAACGTTCATCCCAGTTCTGTTTCTAAATTAAACATTAAACATTCTAAAACATTAACTTTCTTTAGAACAGCTGTAAGAATGAGTCCTATAGCAGCTAGGAAAGAGTTAATTTTTAAAGTAAATCTTTTAAAAACAGTATGTTGAAATAGTAGAACAAAACATTGTAAAATAAAGAAGAACATGCAAAGTAGTACTAGAAATTGGTAATGTTCACAGACATGGCAGTTTGTATCAGAATTGTTAAGGAAATAATTGAACAATCAAAGTAATTTATTTTATTAACCTGGCCTACAATCTTGACTCTATTCCAGGGAAAGCAGCAAAAGAAATACTTGGAAAGAAAAAAAAGCCCAGAAGCTACGTAGGCTACATAGTGAACCTGTCACTGCTTTGGGGAGAGGCTATTGAAAAAACTAGTCCTTTTTAAGTCAGTTCACCATGGGGAGTGAATAGTTGATAGCCTTTTCCCTGGATGAAGGTGGCATCATGAGTGATATACACTCATTTCTGGAAAAAAAATCTTACCTGAGACATTAGATATTTTAAAATTGAATTACATATTAGTGAAGAAGAAATCTGATATATTTATACAAAACATCTGATCCTTATGAAACCATACTTCCAAACTGATTAAATACAAATAGGCATAGATGAGAACGCATCTGTACCTGGCTCAAAAATCATAAATGAAAAGCTCTCATAAAATAATAGAGGATTGAATTTTTAGGGCACCATCTGGCAGTGATATAAAGAGGTCTGTTCTTGGTAAGGATTTATTTATTTGGCTTTACTTAATAAAATCACTAATTATTTGAATAAGTTTATTAATATAATGCTAAGTTGAGAAAGACACACTTGGAAAAAAAAAGTATGTTTACTTTGTTTGTCTGGAATTCGCACATGAATTAAAACCTGTATCAGTGGTTGAAGTGAGACTGAACCGATTATATTCAAGGTTTCATGGATGTGAATAGCAGGAAAATACTCACAAATTTGAAGATTCCAGAGAAGAATAATAGGAATTGGAGGCTGTAGAAAACAAATTTGTGCAAAAGATACAAATTCAGGATACTAGATATTTTAATAAGAAATTTATATAGGCTCTAATGGGTAGTCTGGATCTATTTAGAAGCATTACTGTCTACAGCAATGGCCAGTAATGGGTAAATTGTGAAAGATTCTAGGAACAAGGCAGTTGCATAGTAATATTTCCTATTATTCCTAGATATCTTCTGATGTTCTGCACTTTGCACTCAAACAAAAGTCATATATTCACATTTGCATTTGATAATTTTCATGAACTTTTATACAGCTTTGTTATTGATGTGCCTTTGGTCTTCACCCTGTCTTGTACTAGTGAGCTCCACAGTTTATCATTCTCAATGTTAGAGCTGGGGATGACAACACTTGTTTTAGTGTATTTTAAAGTATTTTTTTCTTAATTATTTAATTTGATGCCGTCTGTTTTCTTTGGCATTAAAAAAAAAGTTCGTTACTGTGCTTGAGTTTCTTGCTTTTATACACCTACAAAGTCTATCCAATTTCTTGTTTTTATACACTTATAAAGTGTATAAAAGTCTTATCATCTTATCTTACTTCTTTTGCAACTCTATGGAAGGCTTAGTTAGATTTTTGAATTAAAAAGTTAAGAAAAGCTTAAATTTTTAAAATCTTCTAGAACAGCAGTTATGGCTAAGTCTGAGAAACAAACAAAGATCTAGAGTTGGTGAAAAAATATGATTAATATTTTTAAACAAACTGCAGTGTATTCCTCTACTGTCATCTACAGAATAGTCAGAACTGCAAAATTTGTAGTGTGTTATAACTTTTTACTTTTAGTAGCACACTATAAATAGTAACTTATTACTTTTAGTAACACACGATAAATTTTGCAGTTCTCACTGTTCTCACTATTCACTATGATTTCCTCATCGGTTGTTAGCTTTTAGCATGCTAGTGTTATTCTATTATTCTGTATCTAAGAAGGTTTCTTCGGTCAGATTGTTCATTTTCTAACTTGGTTGGGTTTTGATCAAATACTTCTTTATTTTATTCTATCCTTTTACAGTAATGTTTGTACCTTTTCAACAATCAAATATTTGCCAAGAGTCTTGTTCTTTTAATTTTGACATTTTTCAGTTGCTGTAATTCTCTGTCTCTAGTTAAAATGATAAGTTATGCTATTTCTTAACTATGATGTCTCTTTACAGGCTAAAAGGCCTTCATTAGTTGTACTAGGAAGGGTAGGAACTACAGGAGCTACTTTGTGGCTCTTCAGAAAAAAAAAACGTATTTTTAGCCCCCTATAGTATTTTCTGAATTGCAAATATAGGCCTACAGGAACTTAAATAACCTCCAAGGTAAACTCCAGACTGGAAAATCAGCATCTCCCTAAGAAGGGTTAGCTGGGAGAAACCCTTCCTGGAGCTTTTGCTTAGAACTTTGCCCTTACAAGGGCAAGTGGAGGTCCTGCACCTGGGGAGGAATAATCCCAGACACCAGTACAGGCTGGGGACCGACCTTCTGGAGAGCAGCTCTGCAGAAAGAGACCTGGGTGTCATGGTGGACGACAAGTTGACCATGAGGCAGCAGTGTGCCCTCGTGGCCAAGAAGGCCAATGGGATCCTGGGGTGCATTAAGAAGAGCGTCTCCAGCAGGTCGAGGGAGGTGATCCTGCCCCTCTACTCAGCCCTGGTGAGGCCACATCTGGAGTATTGTGTCCAGTTCTGGGCTCCACAGGACAAGAGGGATGTGGAGCTGCTGGAGAGAGTCCAGCGCAGGGCCACAAGGATGATCAGGGGCCTGGAACATCTGCCCTATGAGGAGAGGCTGAGGGAGCTGGGCCTGTTCAACCTGGAGAAGAGAAGGCTGAGAGGGGACCTGAGCAGTGTCTAGAAGTACCTCAAGGGAGGCAGTGAGGAGGATGATGCTGACCTCTTCTCACTGGTGGCCGCTGACAGAACTAGAGGAAACGGCCAGAAACTGAAATACCAAAAGTTCCCCTGGAACTTAAGGAAAAATTTCTTAACAGTGAGGGTGCCAGAGCACTGGAACAGGCTGCCCAGAGAGGTTGTGGAGTCTCCTTCTCTGGAGATCTTCCAAACCCGCTTGGATACAGTCCTGTGCCACGTGCTCTAGGTGTCCCTGCGTGTTCAGGGGTTTGGACTAGATGATCTCTAGAGGTCCCTTCCAACCTTAACGATTCTGTGATTCTATGATTATAGCTGCTGTTTTGTCCCTTCAGTATGTAGGGCTTTCTCAAACAGACTTGTTTCAAAGCAAAGTACTGAGGAGTTTGCGGTTAGGGCAGAGAGGAGAACAGATGGCCTTGGAGAATGAGGCATTAGGACATCCGTTTTTCTCTACACAGTTGTCCTCTATAGGGCTGTATTATCTGCTCCACTCTTGCTGCTTTGTTCTAGCTTGGGAACTGTTTAGAGCAGAAGTACCTTGCACGATCACCCCAGACCCACAGCAAGCATTAAAAGCTGCAGCTGGAGTCCATGGTCCTTTCCTGTGAGAGTTTTTATCCTTTCTTTTTTGTCTCCTGTCTAAGGGCAATGCGCAAGGGTCCCTGAAAACCGGTCCTTGAGGAACTCTTTCATCTGCTGTTGTTGTTGTTGTTTGTTTGTTTTTGCAGGAAGAAATTAGTGGGAATCTTTCCTTGCTATTATTTGATTGTAGTGAAAGTGCAGAGGTATTTGCTTTATGCAAATTCCTATGGAAGCGTTTATTAATCTAAATTATAGAATTTCAGTTATCAGAAAATTCTTGTGCCTGATTAAAGCAGTGGGGAAGTCACTACATAGGTGCTAATTGTGTGGGAGAACTCTGTGAAGTTCTGTAGCTTACCTGAGCTTACAAGTTTACAAAAAGCTAATTTCCAAAGCAGCTAAGGTTATTTACAGACCTTTCCTATTTCATATTGAATTTGTATGCAAATCTGAATTAATATTATAGAGAAAAGGATGATCTGACCCCTTAAAAATAAGTCTTTGCATGAGGATTTCCATTAAATACCATCAACTGCTGGAGCTGGATAGTAAGGATAAGTTACTGGAGGAAAATAATACTACTAATAATACTAATAAATAGATAAAAGAAAAGCTGGTCCACTTATAAACTACCTTAACTGACACTCTTTGCCAGTCATAACATGGACTTACCTAATGAATATGCTCAACAAAGTGCAGTGAGAGCTGTTGTTCAGATGAAGCTTTAGAAAGGGATGGTATTTTACTTTTCTTAATTTCAGTGTTTTGCTACTTTAATACACGAGTGATTTTGGAACTGAAGTTCCTTAATCTTTCTGTCCATGAGAAACTGTTTCCTCGGCTTCCCCTGCACTAATTCCTATAATATTGAATTTACTGGTTCCATTTTCTGTACTAATTTCATTTCTTTTTATCATATGGGCATTGCCTTTTTTATTGTTGTTTGTCTTGAAGGCTTTTATTTTAATTTTTTTCTCCCACATTTTCTTTTGTGCTGAGGTGCTTCTTCTTCTATTTTGAATTTGGAAAAATGTCTGCTTTACCAAGGAACTATTTCTACATGATTAAAGTGCATTATATCTTTTTTTTGCCCATGGAGGATCCTGTACTTAACCCAGCTTTTCTTCACCTGTTCGGTCAAAAACTGCATCATTTCATAGTGAGAAGAGTACATTAAAACACACAATAATAAAATAATAATAATAAATGTTAATCAAAAAACTGCATGTGTCTTTCTGATTGTGCCAGTGTTGTGGTATTCAATTATGCAATTTTCATTGGCATATTAATCATCTTTTCAACAAACAAGCCGGCGTTAATTAAAGCAAACCATGGATAAAGACATGTTGCCGGATCATCATTCCGTTTATCACAGCGCACAGGCTGGCCGTTAAGTAAATTCTGGACTGTGAGATGAATTTCAATGTTGGCTTCATCTTTTTTGTTGGAGTTTGAATGCAACTCATCTAACAACAACAACAAACTTCAGGCTTCACAAGAGAAAGATGAATTTATTTGTAATTAATGGCAAAAGAAGAAAGATAAAGTAGTCGTATGGTTCTAATGGGAATTAGGGTATTTGGAAGCAAACCATTTTTTGAAGATATCTTCGCCCCTTCCAATGCTCCTCCTCTTACCCTTCTTCAAGTGTCAGAGCCCTGAGAGCAAGGAATAAATGAACCCTCATCTACTTTTATAAATATAGGTTTCATTTTAGCTTTGGACTAATTAGTAAACTGATTGACATTAAATATGTAATCTGTGCAAAGCAAAAAAAATGAGACACTGTGGTTTCATGATACATGCAAGAAAGAGATGGGATGAAATGGCCTTGTATCTTTTATGTGAAAATAGCCAAAAATTCTATGATGTATGATAGTTGCATGATAAAATTTCCAGAACCTACCCTGCTGCCGTGGAAGTGGAGGTTTCAAGAATGCTTTTGAATATATTTCTTCTTGTTAAAACAAGTATTTCTAGGATATTCAGGTGTTTATAGGAACATGAGCTTGTGGAAGAAAGGACCGTATCTTCCATATGAATAGATATTGCTTAGCGTAATAATACTGGTGACCATGCCTTTTAAGATTTACAGAAAATATCGAGGAAACAACTGAAGTTTAAAGGCTCCATTTTTCTTTTTTGTAGTTTGAATGTTGCTTTATCTGAGAAGATACATTGTAATTGTTCAACTCTACAAAGTACACCTCATCTAAAATACAGTGTTGGCAATGGCATGGAGTGGCCTCTCTGTTGCTTGTTTAATTCTGTTTCTATTTTGGAGTTTGTCTGGTGGGCTGTCTCTAAGCACTACCATGATCAAAAAAGTATTTTGGTGTAGATTCCTTTCAACATAGTTTTACAATGGTATTGAATAACTAATGAATCAGTTAAGGGGGCCTTGGACAGCAACAATAAAAATGTTGCTTCTGGATCCTCACAATAATTTGGGGTTTCAGTTCTCTAAGCTGCTGTATATTAGAGTTTCTGTCCTGGAAACGCTCAGTCAGAACAAGCATGAAGTCCTAAGAAATGTAGAGAAATTTGTTTTGGGAAGAAAGACTCTTATTTAGCTAAATCGCAATTATTTTAAGGTAATTTGGTCTGCCTTAATCTTAAAAAAAGAGAAAAAAGAAAAGGGAAAAAAAGAAAAAGAAAAAAAAAAGGGGGGGTGAAGAGAAAAAAAAGGAAAAGGAAAAAAAAGGAAAAGGAAAAAAAACTCTTGCAACTTGTTAGAACAGTTTGGTAACTTAATTCAATAGGAATGAGGTTAGTGACTGCTGTGGTAAGTTCCCGGTGGTGAATCCCATGCTCCCGGTGTGATCCCGTGTTCCCAGGCTGGCTGGGGTGCCTGCAGCACCGTTCAGCTTCGACAAGCTGATTGAACCTGCCTAGCTCCACGATGTCCCAGTTCAGTTTTTTTCCTGCAGCTCAGGATGTTCTTCGTGCTTCCTCAGCTACAAACAAGGAATGCAGAGAGGATAGGAGAGCCTTCAGAACAGTAAAACCTAGTTGTTGCTTGGGCAGGAGAGAACATAAGAGAACAAGCCTAGGATAAACACTCTGCTCTTCCTTAAGCTGCTTCATGTGTTCCTGATTTAAATATATGAACTTAGGTAGTCTATCAAACTTGATCATCCTGCATACGCTTGCTCTACGGAATTGCTGATAACAGTTTGAGGTTTCTGAAGATCGCTTATTTGGATTAGTTTTGCTTCAGTAAAGTCAGATCTGCAATATAGAAGCAGAGTTAAGCATATCCTGACTGTTTCAGAATTTACTTTAAATATATCAACTCCTTTTAAGAATCACAACTTAGAGTCACAGTCGGTTAGAAAAATAACACCGTATTTCAAAAAGAATGAATATGTTGCAAGATACTGTAAAGATATAAGGGTAATATGCAGCATAGAATGCACCCAGTTGTTTAGGGTTTTCCACTCTGCTGTTTTTGGTTGGAGATGTATTTGAATTGGTTTAAATATGTTTTAATGCAAAAATTAATGGAATTCAGGTGACAACTTTTAATAAATTGGGGGTTATAAAATGAATATTGTATGTAAGCTTCACGAGGTATTGATGAGGAATAGGATAAGTTTAGTAGAGTTAACCTAGATTCTGCTTAAACAGTCTCATTTGATTGTTAAAACAACTGTTTCCTAGTAGGTTAGAGGTGTATATTAGAAAATGAACTCTACCTTCTCAAATATTATAGTGGAGCCTAAGTGCATAAGGCATGTTATGAACCCCAAATTGTGAACTCAGGCCTTGCTCTTGACTCATCTCAACTTGCTGCTGAGGCAGCTGTAAACATCTACCTGCCTGTTCGAGTTGGGAGTCAACAGAGCTGGATACGATGCTGACTGCGTCACATCCCTCACTTGTGTATTGCTGCTTGCAGAAAATTCAGTGTCGGTAGAATCTTGAGAACTGAAATAACCAGCATGGATCTCTGACTTCATTTGGTGTTCTAGTTAATCAGAGAAATATGTTATTACAGATCCCTGTGGCTTTGAGGATCTCTCATTAAAAGTTTTGTACGAAGCCATACACTTAAAAATGGGAAGTATAGGAGTGTTTTATATTTTCAGAAGTTCAATTTGGCATGTGAGGTGTGAGCCTGCTGAAGCCTTTCTCTTTGAATTTGAAGACACAGAATATGTTGCAAGAATGTAACAGAAAATAATTTCAAACGAATGCTTCCAAAAAGAGCAGCAGTTGTTGCAAATCAAATATGTTAATCTTACTAAACTTGAGTGTTTTTACCTTTTGGATCATTCATAAAAATTCAGACAAGATAAGACAACTGTTTATAACTTTTCATCATTGTTTCATCATATGTGTCACCATAAAATATTTTGCTCTAATCCAGCTGGGCAGTGTATTTTAAGAGGTAATGAAGAACAAGTGAAATGAGACCTGGCATTTTTAAGATACAAACAGAATTTTTTCTCTCTTGTTGGAAGGGAGGGATTTTGGTTGAAAGTGCTGGGGATAGATAAAATTAGTCCTGACAGTTAGTGATGAAAGAAATTTCATTTGCCTCTCCCTTCTACAAAATCCGGCTGTGCTTGGGATGGGTATGCAGCGTGCAAGGTCAGGAAAGGGTTATCACTACTGCGGATGACCTTGGCTGTAGGACTCAGCAGGACCAGAACCAGCTCAGTTTGGCTTAGTTTGAATGTTCCTTTTCTAGAACTTCTGGGGTAAATTAGTGCTATTTTGATCTGATACTACTTCATCTCAAAACATCCCAAAACACACAGCAAGTATGTTGTCTTTAGAATTAGAGAGCCTATAGTCCTTTGTCCTTTATACTGTATGATAAAATTATGCTTTGCTCCTTGATTAAGAAAAGAAATAAAATTTTATTAAGGAACAAAGCATAATTTTATATTTATGTTTCATAGTTACATTTTGATATCTGCAAAATGAAGATTTTCACCCTCAATAAATATAGTTTTTATATTTTCCCAGTATTCGCGAAGAGAACTAAAAGGTGAATTTTATAAATTTTGCAGTAATTGTAAGTTCATTTGTTACTTCTCTTTTTTGAAGAGATTTTACTCATCCATCTATGAGTTTGTGGTATCTTGTATCTGCCCCCTTTTTTCTTATTAAATAAAAGTGTTTGATTACTGCTAGGGTTCCTTACGATTAAGTTATAGTATGTGTCTTTGCAAATCATTGCACTCAATTTTCTAGAAGACTCACTTGGACAATGGAGCACGACAGCAAAGCTGCAAAAGGGCCACACCAGGAGAAATTTCCTAAAGCTGAGTCTACAAAATCCAAATTGCCATTTGTTGAGTGCAGCAGGGAGATGTATAGAAAATCAGAGAGTCTTTAATGACCGTCTTACCCAACCCACGAGTGTCCCTTAGCAGAGGTGCCCAAAGAGAAGAGTCACCTGCTGAATCACCCACTCCTGCAGGTGCCTCCCCTTCTCCTTGAAGGTGTCCTCAACACAATCTGCTTAGGCTCAGTCCCACCTACAGCAGGTTCATGCAGCAGCCTGTAGGCTGGCAAACTGCAGCAGCACGGCCAGCCTGCGGGCTGTATTGCCCTTCAGTGCCACAGCCTTGGGGCAAAGGAGTCCCCAGGAGCTTGTGACAGTGCTCCTGGAGACACACCGCGTCCTGGTGGGGAAGGCCTCCAATTTGTCGGAGCTGAATTGCAGCTGCTAAGAGGAGTGAGGTTCATGTGAGCCCCAGTTTAACCATTAGCTCTGCAGCCTGCTCGGCTCAGCAGGAAAATGTTTCCAGTAGGAAAACGTCTCACCTCGGAGAGCGGCAAAATCCCATCTGATAGCACCAGAGGCCCTTCGAGGTGCTGCCGGAGCACCAGTCCCACCAGTAACGTGCGATTCCCTGCATCCCTAATTCCAGTTGGAAAGTTATCTGCCGTCTCTAGCAGTGAAATCCTGGCTGATAAGCGAAGAGGCTCATCTGCTGGTAGCACAGCCCCCAGTTTATCAGCGTCTGACCAGCTCATAAATCAGCCCGGTGTCTGTTTTTATTTTGTTTTATCAAAATTTATTTCTATCATTGTAACAGTTAATACTTTAATAAGAGAACTTAGCTGGGAACATTAGGAAGTTAGTTAGAGACATTTTGCAGGCGCTTTTTCCCTTGTCAGTGACAAGGTAAGGTAATCCTATACACAGGCTGCTATTGTGAGATGAGAAACTGGCCTCCTTCACTGCCAGAGACCAGATGCACCTCTCTCTATCCTAATCTGTAAACGACTTAAAGGAGCCTTATCTCGGGGCTCTTCTGCTTCATTTCATGCTTGATTTACTTTAATTTGTCTGATAGGGCACAAGGATTTGGAGACGGCCCATCTTTCTGCAGAAAATGTTCAGATTTTTTTTTCCTTGGCATTGTTGTGTTGGGGTTTTTGACTTTTTTTTTTTTTTTTTTCAAATGTGGAAGAAATCTTGCTCCAGTGCAGCAAGCTGCTTGAGTGTGTTTAGATTTAAGCTACCCCAGCAGAAAAGAGTTTGTGAAGTGGTGTGATTGTGTGATGGGCCACATTTACATTGAAATCACATTATACGATATATCTGGACTCCTGAAGGGAGCAGTGCAGTGGAGCGCTTGTGCCCACAAGATACTTTGAAAGGGCTATATATAGTGGCAACAATTGATACGAGATTTTACAGGCGACTTTATAAATATGTAAATGGCTGTTATCTGATTGGGTTCTTTGGCTACACATCTGTACCTCAAAGGAAGTGGAGCTGTGAGAACTACCAGGAAAACACTAGTTTGCATTCTGAGTGAGTCTGAGAAATAGAAATGTCTCACAGGTTGACAGCAGGTCAGGGTGGAGGTGCTTTGCATACTTTGGAGGTAAGCCTCTTTGATGTGAAAGCGATCCCTTACTTCCTCCAGAAAGGCAGAATTACCACGAACAATTTTCATTTGTTTTATAACACGGCTTAGATCGGTAGCCATTGACCTTTAGCATTCCTTGTTATTTCTTTAAATTGCCTATGTGATATGGCACTGGGGGGAATTGCCTTTACGTTTTTTGCATTTTAAAAAATGTACTTTCTGTGACCCATGGGAGAGAAAATAAAGTCTTTGGTACATTGATCCCTTGATTAGTTATTTCCTAAATGAAAATGGAAATACTATTAAAGCAGTAATAATGCTGTGTCTTAATAGTTGAGGAGTCAATAAATGGCTCCCATGTGCTTCATTAAAGTTCTTAATGAAGCCATTTTTGATAGCTGAGCTTTACATTATCTCTGCTTTAGTCAGATACTTTTTAGGAGGAAGGAGACAGTAATTTGATGTAAAATGGTTTTCTTTTTCACTCTGGTAACTGTATTATTATTAAAATCTTGTGTATGATATGAGCTATATTATAGGGTTATGCATAACCCATCAGTCATCAGGATAATTATTTGTAGCATATACAGAGATCGTATTTTTGCCAGGCAACACACATGTTGTTTTATGTATTGCATACATAGCAACATGTACTATGTGTATTTATGTTATGGCATACATAGAAATTTATACAATGTAGCTTTCCTTTTTCTTCATCGCAGTATTTCTACTGCTACCTGCAAAATGTTCTAAGTATTTCTGCACAGCTTCATTGCAGCCTCTTTCTTGGGCCTCCTCCTCTGTCATTTCCCTCTCATTGTAGCAGTTCTTAGTCATTTAATTTCTCCCTCCCCCTGGTCCTGCATTATGAGCCGTGACTGAATCTCTGTATTTTGACGAGGAGGATTTAGAGTCTGAGATGAAAATGCCTTTCAGTGATGAGCTAAAAAAGGACAAGAAAGGTTTGTGGGCTCTTCTTTTGCTTTCTATCAACTCTTCTTCATCCAACAGAGTCATGTGCCATATACCTAAACAATCCCTTACACAATAAATATGAAAAAAGGAATCTGAATTAGGTCTTGCACTTCTTTCTAACTGGATCTTCACTATGGTGAAATGGAGTTATTTGCCTGGATAGCTAGGGAAATATTGGATTTATTGCGAGGAAACTTCAAAATACTTTTTTTTTTTTTAGCATAGAGAAATCATAAACACATTACTGCTATACATCTTATATTATACAAAGTTAAAACTGTCTATTCCCTTCAATTTTCAAAAGGCATGATATAGAAAACAGATGGTTTTGCATAGCAGAAGCATAACACTGAAGATGAGAATACAGTTATTTCCTTTTGGATATGAGCAGCACCCAAATGCTTAAAATTTGGCCTTGATCTTGAGATGCTCTGCTCTAGCTTTCTATGATCTAGATTGCACAGTTTCTAGGCTTCGTTAGTGTATTAAAAATGTATTGGAAAAGCAAGTTTTAAAGTCAAGCCCAACCTGAGTTGCCCCAAATTGAAATACTGTCATTTAGGTTTTGTATATTCTATTTATTATATGTGAAATAAGAAACCTCACATTTCTATATCTTTAATGGAAGATGTGGTGCTTAATTCACTTATATGTTTCCAATGGTTTAAAATCCTCAGGTAAAAAACATTGATAATATATAGATTATTGGCACTGTAAACACAGAATATATTCTAGCATGTATACATACTAGACTGTGAATTTAAATTCCTAGTGAAGGTAGTGAAATGGATATATATGAATTTCTGTTTTAACAATTGAATTTTAATATGCACATATTTTTCCATAAAATTTACTTGGGCTGAACACATTTACAGTACTTTAAGAGAGGCTTCTTTCTCTTTTAATTTAGAGAAAAGTATTCTTGATGCAGCTAATAATAATTCAGTAATAAGTGAATAGAAATAATCAATAGAAATAAGTAAAAGATGAAACAAAGTTTAGAACAACTTAAATATCTAGAAGATTAAACTAACTATTAGAAAGATCATTTCTGTGGAGCACTGGTTTCTGATAGTTTTGTTTTTTTCTTTTTATCTTTTTCATAAAATAGGCCATGTTGGAAATTCATAATAACCTAGTATAAGTCAAAATTATTATTAAACTGTTTCTGAAATTTGGAATGCTGCGATGCTTCCGATATAATGTCAAGCTCTGTAGGGACGGTATGGAAGAGAAGGTAAGTTGGAGGTACCTAGTCCATCCTTCTCCACACAGGAGAAAGAAGAATCAATGCTGCTTTACAAAGACAGAAATGAATGTGTCCCAAGGGTAAATGTCTTACTGAAACTCAATGTTATGTAGGTTACATAACTGAAAAAAAAAAATACTGCTTCTATCAGGGTTTTTGAGGATATTCTTTGTAGACAATTCAAATTGCTGTTTTTACGATGTTGTTATTAAATACATTCTTTTCTGAATTATGTTTCATGCTCTGATACATTCTTAGCTGAAGTCAGTGAGAGGACATCTGATCAGTTGGCTTAGTTCAGCAGGTTTTATTTATACGCATTTGTAGTGAATATATGAAATATCGCTAAGAAAGGAGAGTTTTGGCAAACAAACATTAAAAAATAGTTACATAAATGCTGAATTATAATTTTCATCAGATGGAAGTAGTTTCCCAGATAAAATATTTTCAAGGCTTTCTTTTTGAATCCCAGCCTGTCTTTACTTATATTTATGGTTTCACTAAAATGTTCAGGTAGAGAAATACCTGCCCTCATAAATCATTTGCAGATAATACTGGTTCAGACGCTCTGTGTCCAAATTGATAATGGATATCTGATTCAAAAGAAGTGTCTTGTTTCTTAAAGTTCTATGGAGAATGCTGGAAGATGATAGAGCCGGAAAAAAAAAAAGCAATCCCCCAAAGCCAACTTTATTTTTTTCCTCCTTTTGTTTCTATGATTAGCTGAAGATAATTGTGGAAGTTGGCAATGCAGTGGATCGCTGATTCATGTTGTTCTTTTTAGTCAAATTGCCTCCAGAAAGTAGAACTGAATATTTATATTAAGAGTATATAAATATATATTTATCATAATAAGAAATACAAATTCATTACAAATCAGCTTAAAAAAAAAAAGGTCTTCTAATTTGGAGCAGTGAAGTTCATCCAATGTTTTTGCTTTTAGAAGCAGAATATACACCTGATTTCTCTTTTCCTGGTTATGTTTGTGGAGGAATGTTTTAGGGTAACTCACTGAATTATTTGTAATTGTAAGTCTTTCCCCTCTCCCATCTGCCTTTGTGTTTACTCTTGCTGTTGTCTATTCCCCTGCTTTTGTACTTGCACTCTTACTGTGTCTAAATGTATGTTGAACCATCAACTGTGTAAATTCAAATACTTAATTATCATGGGAGAGGTTGAATTTGGAGGAATTTTTAAATTTACCTCATTGGCATTTCTGTTCTGCAGAGGTTTTGGCTGAGTTTGAACTTTGTGACTTTTATTTCCTTGCTTGCCAATAATTTGCTTCCAGTTTGCCATCCACGGAGATGAAGGGCTGTGCACAAGTCCATGCCTCCCATCCCAGTGTAAGTACCTGTCCCATCCCAGAAGGAAATTCCCTTCCCGGGTAGCTGGAATTAGGAGGATCTGTCAAGGAGTGGCAGGAGTGGCGTTTGGGCTTCTTTCTACCTTTGCAAAAAAGATAATCATCTTTTCCCTGCCATGTGGCAGTACAGTGAGCAGAAGGAAACCTGTGATACGGGGCTGCACAGGCTTTTCAGGACAGCCAAGGACAAGTCTAGGATCTGGGCTGGTATTTTTAAAGTCTTTCCTATGCTTGTGAAATCACTGTACAGTCTGTGTGTCGGAATTTAACTGCAGTTAAGATTTAGATACAGTGCTTGCATATTTTGCTTATTTTGTCCTCCAGAGGCTCAAGCATCTATATTTTTTCGCATCTCTCATGCATAACAAATTGAAAGTGTGTGTGTTGATGTGCTGGAAATGAGTCATGCACTAAACTTATGCAGATTCCTTTGTATTCTTATAACCACAAAACTCATATGGGCAGAGATGAAAAAGTAGGTGGAGCTGGCCTTGAAAGAGGTGTTCTAAATCTGGGCAAGCTGTAGAACATATCATTGTCACAAAAGCAAGCTGAAAAATACGACAAAAACAACTTCGTGCATTAGAAGTATTTGCATCACAGGTAAATGTTGCCAGATATTCCAAAATGTGCTTTAATTTCTATTAGTCCCCTGTTGAAGATATTCTGCAAAATTTTCAGAAGCTCCCGTGTATCTTAGGAGCCTGTGTCCCCAAGCTTCCTTATCATACAGAGATTTTAAACTTTGGCCTTACTCTTTAATTAGGAATTGACTCAAAGATGCATTTAATTGAGAGAAAGGAGCATTCCTTGAGTAATATTCCTTGAGAATCATCTTAAGCTGATATAAATCAATGTAACACCATTAATATGCCTCTCCTTAGATCTAGCTGTAATTTTGATTTGTACAAGCTGATGATTTAATTCTGGTCTCACAAAAGCAGTGGTTAAGAAGAACGTTTTTGAACCACAAAGCAGCCGTCACATCCAGCCCTCCTGCCTGTTGGGTGGCAGTGCAAGACAAGTGCCAACATTTTGCTCCATCTTATGTCTGAATAGTTGCTCTTGAACCTCGGGTGATTTTGCTTTGAAAATGAGAAGGCCCTCTTGTCCCTGGTGGAAGGGCAGCATTGTGTGTGAATTATAGCAAACACCTCAATTTGTTCAAACACTTTTAGAATTTAAGCATATTCTCTTAATTTATAAAAGCATCGTTTTCATTAGCTACCTGCACATTAAAAGAAATGTTACTTTTTTAGCAATTAAAATGGTAATTGTTTTTATGATGGCTGACAACTCCTACCTTTGGTTAGCTCGCTGAATCTCAGTTGGAATTAGATTTATGAAATAATATCTCACTTTTGATATCGAAGAAAAAGTAACATAATTAGTTTGAAGGTTGTTTTCCCAACCTATTTCCATTTCAGGTGGTATCTTCCTCTTTTCTAAGTCTCATGCTTCATGACAATATTTGTTTGTTCCTCATGGTAGAAATAGTTTTTACCATGTAATATTAGAAACTGCCCAAAATTATAGTGTGCTATCTTGTTCAACTATCTTTGCAATTATGATACGGAAATATTGCATCAGCAACTTTCTAAACATAGTATGCAGTGGTGACACGAGTTAATTGAACAGTTAGGAGATAATGCAGTATCATTGACACGATTTACTATGTAATTACCATTGTTTCCAGTGGAGTTATCATGTCGCTACCACCTAATATCATATGTTATTTTGTGATAACTGTGAAATTAACTTATCATCCTGTTTTGAGAGACTGCGTTGGTCCTAGACCAACCACCCTCTACCAAAGTTAAATACAAGAGATCAGTAATAGACTGACCTGCCCACCAGCTTTGGAGTGTGGCAATTAAATCATCGGTCCTTTATTAAAGCTTTGAAAGAATTTGCTGCTAAATTCATTTCATTGAGCACCTTGAATGGCTTAGCTTCTAAATAAGATTTCTTGCTGCAAACATTTATCCGTATGAGTGAATCAGAAAGTGATTTTACAACATAAGGGAAAATATGGTCAAACACAAAATATCAAAACACTTGAAATAAGTTTAAAATCGATATTTTTACTGTTTTTGTTATTAAGGTAATCTTATTCAGAAACTGTGTGTAGAATTCATGTCTTTACTATATAAATGCTCCTGTCTCCCACTGTCAAAAAAATAAATAAAAATAATAATAATAAAAAAAATTATTTAGTGTATTCCATAACTCTCATTATTCAGTTATGAAGTTGCATTTGCTAATAAGGGCTTTTGGATGGAATTTCTAAGTCAAAAGGTTTTTTTGAGACATTCCCAAAGTAAAGGAAATGTCAACAAAAAGAGCTGAACCTTGATTGTCCTTTTTATTATAAGTAGAAGAAGAATATTCTGAAAATAAGGAGTTCTGTTTTATTTTACTTTGATTTTTGGGAGCCATAGGCTACTGTGAATACCTGTATCTAGATGAAAATTTTGAAAAGTAGTTCAAAATCTGTAGCTTTCCTTCTCACTTTTTGCTTGTGCAACTGAAAAGGGAAATGACAGTTAATTCAGGTCCTGTTATCTGCTGCAGTACTTAGATAAATGTTTGCATAAACATTCAACCTATATTTGTGCATCTAAACATTATCTTGAAGCAGTCATTTTTATGGTAATTAAGCTTAGTTTTTTTTTTCCCCTGGTGTATTTTTCTTTCCCTTATTTTTTCTTATTAGAATTAAATATAGTAAATATAGTATGGTTTCAATGTAAAAAAATAACTGTCCATTTTAATTTTTTTCTACCATTCTCCTCCTTGTTCCCATAATGTGTCTTTTTCCTTATTGATTCAGGAAATGCATTGGGTTAACATTCAAGATGATAGAATATTTAAGCTGTTAAGCACATATGTAGGACACACACATATGTAGGAATAGCAAAATAACCTGGAGCTTCTGGTAAAATCTTCTGGCATTTCTGGAAACAAGCTTCTTATTTGTTTTCATCAAATTAGTTAAATTGACAGCTTATGGCTGAGTCTGACTTTCTCACTACAGGACAAATAAAATATGTGAGTAGTAATTAGGAGGTCTCCAGAATATTGCACCCTGTTATTATCTGATATAACTTAGTCTCTTGTCTTCTCAGTCATTGATGAGACTACATGGCACCAAATGTGCTATGGAAATAAAAATATTTTTTTTATCTTATTCAGCATGAGTTTAAAAGGTCTGCATCTTGCTTGCTCTTTATGCTGTGGGCTTGGGGTACTTCTACAGAAGTTATGTGGCATTTTCTGTATGTTTGTATGTGTTCTGCATAACCACTGCACTAGGTGGCTTGGGAGATGCTTTCTTGCCCGTGCTCATTGCATAGTTTAATATAGGTTTGCTGAACAAGCAGTAACAGCAACGGTGCTGCTGTGTTGGAGATTAATAGTAAAGAAAAAAAAAAGAGAGCAAGAATACCAAGGCAAGAACACTGAAAGCCAGGAGAGAGTCAATGGTGTTTTGTGGCTATCAAGAAAAAAAAATATTTTCTCAGTTTTGCGCTAACCTTTCCTTTCTGGATACATTAAGTAAGAAAAAGCTTTAAGCAGACTGTAGTGCCTTTCTTCCAAAGTGCAGGATTTTCTCTCCACATCAGTTTGAGATGGTATCTGTGATCAAAGGGACATAGACTGTTCATACGCTTCCTCTGTACTTCAGAACTAGAGGTGACCTGGAGGGTGTATAAGTGCCCTTGTGTGGTTGCCTGGAAACTTTGGCCCACACAAGTGTCAACTTTCTTTCATGGTTATAAAGGAAGACTGAGCCTCACAGAGAGCTTTAGTCTTAGAGGAAAAAAAGGTCCTTGTGTGTTTTAAAACAAGTGTCTCACCAGGAGATAATGGTAGAGCAGTGGGTTATAAATGATGTATTTTGTTCACTTCGCCTTGATAATGGCACAAGGGAAAAAAAGTTCATCGCTGTCTTATCAAAATACTGTGACATTTCTCCTTCAACTGTAAAATTTCCTATCACATTCCTTTGCTGCAACAGCAACTAAATTTACTCGATTGTAAAGACTACATAATCTCTCATCAAAAGGTGTCTTTTTTATTCATTCTTTTCTCCCTATTCATATTTTAGGAGAATCACCAAGGTTGCTAAAATCACTGTTGCTTCAATGAAATAAATATACTTTTAAGGAGTGTATTTATTAGCTAGTAACTGCTATACTGTGCATGTAGACTGTCACTCTGCCTTGACCAACAACAGTATGCCATTTTCATTTGACATATCTTTTTATACTGACTACATTCTTTATTGACGATGTTCTATTTTCAATGAAGAAAAGCATATATAAAGCCAACTACTAATGGCCGAAGACCAAAACATTGAAAAACAGTTGGGCTTCTTTCTCGAATGCTGACTTATTTCCAGTAAGTACAGATTCCTGTTTGATATAAAGGGGGCCAATTTCGTTCTCACAAGCAGATGTCATTCCATAACATGTTCAGGAAAGCATAGATGTGTACATTCTTCTCTGTAGACCACATGAGTGTAAATTCGTGTTTGCCATGTCCCCAAAGGATGGTTCCCAAAACACGTCTTCATAATTTCCAAGGTTACAGTTCCCTCAGATGGGAATGTCTGGGCAAATACAGTCATTCTGCTGGGGGCCTGATTCCTATATGCCTGTTCAAAGGCAAACTGATGTAAATGGGAAGTGACACCGGTGTGTTTGGAATAACTTACGGCTTTGTGTGATGCAGGCTACCCACGTACCGCTCCATACGGTACGAGATCGTGCGAAACAAAGATACAACTACTTACAGAAAACTGTAACCACAAGGGATTTTCCTGTCTGCATAACTGAAATGACACAAGTCATCAAATTGAATGTTCACAGTATATGTCCATTTGCTTTTTAAAACTTAGTTTTTTACTCTAATCATACAAAAGTGTGTTGAAAAATCTTAGCATTCTAAGGAAAAATCTAAGGAAATTCTTAACTTTGTAAACTAGTTCAACCATGCTTTTTTTTGCTTACATCCTGAGTTTCTCTTAAATTCGAAATGAAAATTGTAAAATTTTAGCATGTAATTATAAAGAAATAAAATATTAACGCATACAAATATCATTGCTGAAATGAATAGGTAAGTGTCAAGATGGAAACACAGTTGAGATAAAATCACAATGCAGGAGGGGAGGGTAGCTACAGTCTGAACTGCAGGCACAAAATTGTTTTGTTTCTTCCAACAGGGTGAATATTGAAGAACCGTTGTAATGCTAATAGTATGATTGATTCCTTATAATGGATCCTGCTCAGAGTTATAATGACCTAAGAATTAATCTCCAGAGACATCTAGGGAATATGTGACATTCCCTGAGGGACTTGAATATGTCTATTCAGTAATAGATTTATAATAATAAGTATAAATATATATATATAAAAAAATCACCCTGCTCTAATTAGGTGAAACTGTCCCAAAGCTAAATGACGGTGTGGATAAAATCTGGATGTATATGTTATTGTATTCTGTGCCTGACATGCAAATATTCTATTTCCACCAATTGTGACTTTTTCATATTTTAGAAAAGAGTTTGTTACTCACTGAATTGTCCTTTGGAAGAAGTTAAAACTGGAGTAATACAGGGATAAGAATATTTTATGACATATAGGATGTTGGGGTGAAACTGCGGATAAGTGAGAGTTCATTTGGTATTACATACTTCTCTTTCATGTTCACATAATAATCTTTTGGAAGGTCTATTGCATTTAATCATATTTTTATAAAACATAAGCTTATGGATGGACTGTTTTTGAAGAATTAGACAACGTTTCCATATTTTTCAAGAGAAAGAACAACCATGTGTTGCATTGGAAGAATTATAAAGGCTATTTTTATGCAAACTGCACTTCTTTTATTAATTAACAGTACAACTCAAAAAAATGCTTTTGGGTCTAAAATTACTCTTACATTCTTATTAGTTGAAACTGTAAGATTACACAGTAATTGAGTTTTTATTTGAGTTGGAAAGATCAACGAAAATTGTTGGCATACCTAAGAAACCTCCCATTGCTTTGCCCAAATATCCTTTGTTTCACAGAACTAGGATTACATTCAAATATCAATCTGTAATTGCATGATGGCATCAGGTAGAAATTTTGTGTAGATGCAAAATTTACAGTGAGGGAAAGAAACCTGCCATAGGTCTACCAAATCTACTCACAACTCTAAGATATGACACAAAAATGTCCAAATCATTTTTCATTTGAAAATCACACAAAAAATCTTGAAGTGAGTTTATACTTCTTGCAAATTAGACAAAGTTTCTTAACTTCTACAGTTGCAATATTTGATTGCCCTCTCCAGACGATGTAGGGTGGAGGGGAATGGGGGAATCTCAAACAATCACATTTTGGACTATTGAAAACATGAGCTTTATCACACTTAATAAAGACTTAAGTTACAAAATTCAAAAATATTTAGATCAGAATAAAATGCTGTGGTAGATATAGCAACCACATAGTCTTGCTGTGTGGTGTTGCCTGATTGTACAACAGCTACACAAGTGATCTTTGGTTCCAGATGCCAAATTTGCAACAGGGACTAAATCTAAGTAAACTATGATGCTTGTGACAAATCAATGGCATTAAACATGGTTCAAGGATTTGGCAGAGAACCCAAAACTTGTAATAGAATAGACAGGATATCAGAATAGCTTTGGATTAGCCTGCCAAATGCATAGCTGAATGAGAGGAGAAAGCAGGTGTCACCAAGAGGAAAGAGGTAGGTCCTTTTCATGAACAGATATGCCTCGATACACCAAAATGTAGACTGATCCGTGTACTGTTACATTGCATGTATGTATTAGTTAAGTAGTTAAGATCCAAAAAAAGGAATAATCTGCAGGGCATTCTTACCAGGGTATCTGTGAAGGATGGCTACCAATTTAACGCTGTGAGCTGCAGAAAATATGTAATTTCTTCATTTTCCTGACTGTTCAACACAAAGGGGCAATTTAAACATAGATTTCACTTTATTGTTTGGGACTGGCAGATTAACTATTTTTGTTTGCCACTATAGCAGTTGATGGACCCAAGAATACCAGAGACTACAGAAGTGCTCTGAGAGTGGAAAGCTTCTGCTTCTGGAACCTCATTTTCTATACTGGCTTTGTACAAAACAAATGTCTTGATCATCGTAGCAAGACATCAGATTCATATCTTGCAAAAATAATTTTTCTTACAGTTTACATGATTTTTCCCATGATCTGCAAAAAGTGCACAGTGGCTGGAGACTGCGCTGTGGGTACTTTTGTGCTGAAATCATGAAGGAAGATGATCTTCCAGGCAAAAATATGGGGTGTTTTTCATGCTAGAGCTATAAAATTAATGAGTAAATATTAAAAATATGTTTAAATTTTGATAAAATACTTGAAGAAGTGTTCTACACAATCTTATTCTTCCAGCTCATCAAGTCTAACTGCGTTGGCATGAAAATTCCGTATAGGTTAAAATTAGACACAGTGCTGAGAATACCTGGTGCCCTTTACAGTTTTTCAAAATTGTTGTGCTGAAGCAAGTTGCATGTTGCCAAAATTGCAAAATTGCAAATTCCTGCTTAGTGTCTATCCACCAGGATGTATATACATGTGCATGCAAACACACCCGCTCCCAAGAGAGAGAAGAAAAGTTCTTGGGACCCTCAGTAAGTAGCTTCTTTCTTCCCTCTGCACTTCATTTCATGTGATATGAATATCATATGAAATATGATGGGGATGTGGAGCTGAGGTGGGGTCAACCCATAGAAGCCTCTTCTTTATCCCCCTTTCTGGAAGCGAGTATATTGGTCTCTGACTTACAGTGTAATCATGTTCTCTGATTAATAATGTGCAGCACAGGAGGAAAAAAATCACTTGCAGTGTTAAAAAATATGTTATAAATTTAAGGGTTTGGAAATAGGAACATGCTATTGTGGGACTGCAATTTCCATACATTGTCTAACCCTTGATAACTCTCCAGTAATGTGTTTTATATCATGATATTCACAGTGATTTGATTCAGCTTAGATTTTTGACCAGCTTGATTTTTTAGCCAGCCTGTGTTTTCCCTTTTACAAGTTACAAGCACCAAACACATCACATATCTGCATGTAGTGCCTTTAGCAAAGATATTTAAAGCCTCAAAAATGTCACTGTGCACAGGAGGTGTGCAGGGTGCATGAGATAAAATAATTGGTAGCAACTCTTCTTTATAGGTAAGCGAAAGCCAACACAGCAATTTAAACCCTAGGGCCCTCGGGCAGAACCCAAGGAAATGCTCTGTTAGCAATGCCTTTTGGTAAGTGAGCAGTATAAATGAATTCCTGTATGGTCTTTCTTGGGTATAATTGTTATGACTGTAAACATATGGAAAAGGAACGGAAGCAGTAATATAAAAAACAATGACTGGGATTTATTGACATCTTTTTCATGCAAAATATTTCCAGACGTTGAATGTTGCACAATAAAGTGGATCATAGGAAATACATCATTGATTATGTTATTGTAAATCATTTGCAGGTGAGAGATATTTTGTATTATTACTTGTGCAGAGTCCAACACTCATGAGATAAAAAGGCCAAATTGGAATTTCACTTGATGGAGTCCTGCACATCAGATACCTTCCTATCTGGGGCTGCCAGTAATGCAGCAGAAATGCCAAAATGAGAGGTATTAGGTAGAAAACTCACAACAACCTGCTTTTCTGGAACTGGACAAGATGAATCAGGTAATCATTTGCATATATGTATATGTACAGTGTCAGCATTGTGGTGTTGAATACAGGTAATGTCTTTTTTATATATAGGAATTGATTTTACTTTCCTTGCTCTATTTCACAGGCTCAGTGCAAAAGAAAAGTCAAGCTGGCATAAAGAGGGGCTGAAGATTGTCAGGTATGTTTGAACCACAGTGCCCTAATCACAAAACTGTAACTGTAATAGAAGCACTAAATATTTATGCGTTTTCTGCATTGTCTCTATCTTTGTTCTCCCTTATAAGTACGGATTTTTGTTGCTACTTTTTCTAGAATTATTATCTTTTCAACTTCAGTAAACATTTTAAGAATCTCTTCTGTAAAACAAAACAAACAACCAAACAAGTAGGTGAACCAAAGGGACAAGAACATCTTGAAGAGTTTTCCTCAGCTTATTCACCCTGCAAGCTTTTGTATCACTAAAACGACTCTGATACAGCATCTGGCAGAATATGACTTCTCTTAGCTTCAAGCAGATAGTGCCAGGAAAGTGAACAGAGACATGATATACTGAGTCTAATTTATCATACTATTTTTCTGCCTATGAAGCCTGAAACAGTGAAGTGTTTAGGTTGAAATACTGATCAAATTTGCTGTTTCTGGAGGATAGCTTTCAGATTCAGTGGAATGGAGTGGGAATCAAAGAGCTGTTAAGCTGTCAGTAGCTGTCAAGCTGTTGGCATCCCAAACTACTGGAAAAAAAAAAAAAAAACAAAAAAAAAAAAACCTTTTTTTCTGTGCCTAGAACACAAACACTTTCCTCCAGAAAATGCAGATAACACAGCTGCAACAGAATCCTTAATTATTTGGGCAAATGTTTTGGAATTGTGAAGCCATTCCAGTGATTTGAAAAGCAAAATATAATTTTCAGAATGTAAATCTTCCAGAATACATTCAGTTTTATAACAAACCTTTCAGCTGATCTTTAAGGTGCCCTATTAATATCCTCCACCTCGTCCATCTCACTGTTAAGCTGAGGCTATTTCCTTGTGTGAGTGGTGTTCATTATCTCTAGGGGTCCCTTCCAACCTTTACCATTCAGTGATTCTGTGATTCCCTATGAGTTAATGTTATGTATGTGTTGGAAATTACCACTGATTTCTTCTATGTTTTTCTTTGCAGACTCCACAATCATCATCCTAACGTATTCCAGAGAAAATCATAACAGAATTTGGTGAAAATCTCTTATTTGTTGTTTTTGGAAGAGCACATTGACTGTTAAAATTTACTTTTGCATATACAAGTCATTTGAAAACATGTTTGTGGAAAGAAGGGAGTAACTGCATAGATTCATTCAAGATACATCAGTTTCAGTGGAAATAAATAAATAAATAAACTACTGAGGGAAGGTTAAATGAAAATTGGGTGAACATTCTATAAGAGTACTACAAAACTACATTGAATCACCACGTTGAGCATGCAGGGCCTAATCCAAAACCTGCTGGGGTCAGTTAGAATCTTGATATTAATTTTCATAGGTTTCAGATTAACCTCGTCTTTATTTTGTGGAATTATGCAGACTTTTTTTAAACTCAAACATCCACGCTTTTGTCTTCACATTTTTTGTAAATCTCCCAATAATACTAGTTTTAATTTGGTCTCTATTCCTCACTGTGAGAAATATCTAGTACAATAGAAACTGTTAAAAGGTTATCTGAAGGTGATGTTCTCATAGTCAAAATATTCTTTTCAAAATTCAAGTCGTGTGTGATGGAAATATTTAGTTGTTTGACTTTCAATCATTTAAATAAAAACCTTGTGTTAATAAAATTGCAAGTTGTTGGCATTATAGTCATTTACTTGAACTATCCATCCTCTTTTAAGATCTCTTGTCATCTTTTTGCCCACTATTTTCAGTTATCTTGAAAAGTTCTTGATCTCCAGTTCTTGATGCCACACATTTTTAGGCCATGAGATGTCTAAGAAGATACTAGTCCTCTTATCTTTGGCACATCATTAGCAGACACACTGTTTATCTCTGCTATGGTTTAATATTAATATAATAATATTAATACAGGTTAATACAGGTTTAATATTACATCAAACACAGTAACCTCATTCATACAATGGTGTAGATGTGCTCTCCAAAAGTCAGGTAACTCATTTTCTTTGTTTCCCCATGACTTCACAAAGTAACAAAACATACCAGTTTCAATTCTGAGGGTAATTTATGGATATGCTTTTTAAAATAAAGTGTATAGCAAGATAGCTATGAACCAGATGGATATAACAAAAGATTTTTTAGTCCTCAAAGTTTAAGTGCTTAGGTGCTTGTTGCTTAGGAATAGTAAAGTGCTCAGAAG
Organism: Tinamus guttatus; assembly: GCF_059628265.1. Taxonomy (NCBI): domain Eukaryota; kingdom Metazoa; phylum Chordata; class Aves; order Tinamiformes; family Tinamidae; genus Tinamus; species Tinamus guttatus. The sequence continues at coordinate 193,812 of NW_028288880.1, read as the reverse complement.
AGGAATTCTCCTTGGGCCATCTCCCAGGGAGTGCAGCAGTGTCCTTTGAACATTGAAAGGAGTCACGATGAACTGAGCACTCTTCCTTCAGCTCTGACTGTTCTATGAAGGTTGGTATTAATGTGGCAGTGATATGTGTGTTAAAAACATGCTGTGATATATTATTGCAAAAATTGTAGTGAAGCAAGGTATGTGAAGGAAGCCAAAAATAAAAGGGGAAAATTTACAATATATATCTCCATATCCAGCAGTTTTCCCTCAGAGTAAGTAAGGTAGACTGGCCAACTACCCCTTGGGCTAGTGTAGAGAATTTGGAATAACTAATTCAAAATGTTAGGAATAATCTCACGCAGAGAATTGTGTGCTACTAGCATTTTGATGTTTGCTATATAATAACAGTCTATTTAATCAGATTACAAAAGAAAATGTTGGCTGCCTGTCTACCTGTGTCCAGAGGAGTTTTTGTAACCCCTTCTTATGTGCTTCTTGTTCGTCATTCAGATTGTCATGTTATTTAGTAACCATGGAGAAGTAGGGAGGGAAGCCTTTGGATGAATTTAGATTTCTCCGGATGAGTGCAAACCAATTTTTGAGAAAAATGAGAAAACATTTCTTAATGTAAATTGTACTGTCACTCCCTTATATCATCAGTGCAAATGGATTTCTTTCCAGATCATCTGAACTGTATAATTAGCATATTGTTAAAGCATAGGTTTAAAAGTGCAAAAGTATATACATTTTTAGGATTGGAGTTAAATGAAATTACATCAGAGTAACTGATATATATGATATATCACAGAAACAGGTGAAAAGTTTGGCATAAAACTATAGAATTTTCTAACAACCTTACCATTTACTCTTAAAATTCTCCTTTGAACAATTTCTTTTTTTTAAGTCTATCTATGTTTTGAATGGGAATGATTGAAAGGAAATATGAACAAGCATTGCTGCTAAAATGCTGTGGCCCTTCCAAATGTCTGAGGTGTTTTTAGAAGGGAACAGCATTCAGAGTGAACTGTCAATTGTAGGTCATTGTCACTGTTAAAGTGTATGCGATCTTGGTGCTGTGATCCCTTTTCACTTTTCCAAAAATCTCTTAAACGTTATTTTCTTATTCTCTTACTGTTTTGGTGTACACAGGCGCGGACTGATTTGATGTAAATCATCTGGCAATTGCAGTTTGCTTTCCATTACTTGGTACTATTTTCTGAGCTGCTTCTATGCTTTAGATTTTGGAATTATCCAAATATAATGTTACTCAACAGCAGTTTAAAGAAACAATATGGCTGCTTGTTTTAATTCATTTATCTTGCATGTGTGTTTGTATAAAATGTAACTTCTCCATCATGTCACAAAAAGTTATTGCACTCTTGGGTTCGTGAATTCAAGAAGCATGACATAATAGACTAGCAAATATGGCCTTGTGTCTTCTGATGATGATCCAAGTCCAGCCACTTATCTTGATCTGCCTATATTGTTAACAACATGGGATGTCACACAACAAATTTTTCATTTTAACTGTTCTTTATGTACAAGGCAGGGTGGAATTTACTTTTTATTGCCTTTCTGAGAAAAGTATCATACCTCTCAGTGAAATAATGGCTTTGTCAGACACTGGTATCTTTATTCTATAGTGCTTTTAAATTCTGCACTATTTATACCAAGCTATCTTGGCTTAGGACAGGTGAGATGTGATACCTCTGTTTCTCGGTGAAAATACTTAAGACTTTATGGATACAAGAGATATATTGTTGACATGATAATTGTATGTTCTGTGTTGTAGGTTACAAAAAGAATTGTTTTTATTTTTTCAAATGCTCCATGAATATGCAAAATATAAACAGCTACTGGAAATGACATGCGAACTTATAGCTTCTACTTGCAATGTTAATATAGATTTGCATGCCTCTCTCTGCCATCATTGTACTAGTTACTAAGTGCATACTTGATTCGCTTTTACAGGTTTTATTATATTTGTTCATGACAGCAAAGAACAGCAGTAATTTTTTTTTACATGCACTGCTATTGTTTTTGTTGTCAGAAGGTCTAAATGGATCATTGTGAAAAAAGTCAAAGAATGGTACATGATTATATAACTGGGATCACTGAAGAATCTGCATTAGGATGAAAAATGGGTGATATATGTGTCCTGGAATGACACCAATGAGTGGGCTGCCATTCAAAATGAGGGTTTTTTTGGTCAAAATATTTGTAGCAGGAAAGCAACAAACTAGAAAATGAGATTTGTGTGTGTTTCAGTGGCAGGTGATAAATGTTTTGTGAGGTGAAAGGAGTTTTGGAACAATTGCACTGCTTAATATTTAAATACCATTTACCAATTTGTGAGTATATCTACGAGATTAAAATAAGTATATAAACAAATATCCTTTTCTTCTACATAAACAGCTTTTTGGTCAAAATTCTTTCAAGAGTAATAACTTGCTTCTTTATCTGTTTTAAGTCAGTATAAAGTTTATGAACGTGGAATTTCCCTTTGCTGCATTATGACCTTAATGCTTCCACAGTAATTTGAAAGACACATCTGGTGCTTTTAGCCTACATGCTTTCTAGCTTCAGCTTAAGGGTGACATGCATTGTGAGACCCACTGTTTAATCATTTCCTTCTCTGCGGTTATCCAGATAACATCCCACCTCTTTTGGGTGGTTAGTCTTCATTTCATCTTCCCATTAGGATACATCCTTAGTTTATTTGAATTGTATTGTTATTTATCTAATCCAGGCAATGTGGTTGGTACTTCTAGAAACAGATGAAATGTGGTCCCTGCCTGCTAGGAGCCTGCTCGGAGGTAGTTTAGGAATCTTTTCATGGTTTTGAGAAGAGACTTAAAAGCAGACTTAAAAGAGACTTAAAATCTTTGGAATAAAGATTTGAGAAGAGGGAAATATGTATTTATTTGAAGAAGGGCACCTGATTAAATAGTGAAATTAATAAATGCTTTCCTGCATTTAATTAAGCTTCTACTCCCGATAAAAGTTTAAAATTTTTATTTCCAGATGCAAAGTGTGACATTGCTATTACTTCCTCATCAGTGAGCACTGAAATGCTGTAATATTCTCTGTTGAAATCTACTTCCATACTTACATGGGATGCTATTGTAGAAATCTTTCATTTAATAGCTGTTCTGGCTACTGGTGTCTGGCAAAAGAGGTCACTGAGGAGATTCTGTCTGTGGCCTGGAAGATAAGATCTTCTGAAACATCTATCAAGTGCGTAAAGTGTAGAGTTTGCACAGAAGCAAGTAAAAGAAATAGTGTGATAAACATAGGAAAGATGCTAGTACCACAGCTACTGTTATATCTGCCAGTATGTTGGATATGTCCACACTGAGTCATAAACGGCTTTTCTGCTGGATGGGTTAGTCTGCTGTGGAGCACCATGCTTCTTTGGCTGGCTACACTCAAGGAATTAGAAAGCTTGGACTCAAGGTGCTGCCTTATGACTAGGAAGAGATACAAATATTTGTCAAAAATCCCCTTTTTACCTAGATTGCGACTGATGACAGTAGGAGACAGGTTTTGGGAAGCTGAAGGGGGAAGTTAGACTTGGTTGGCAAATGGTCGCTGGTTGACAGGGGAAGACAGAAGTCTAGGAACCAGTTGTGAGAAGGGAAATATATGCACATTATTCTTACTGTTTTTTTCTAAGATCTACACTTGCTCATCATTGGAGGCAATCCCTGGAAACTGGAGTGTGCCTCAGTACTTGCCGTTCATAAGAAGGGAAACAGTGAGGTCACTCAGGCCACGGGGAGACGAGGAGGAGCAGATTGTCTGGACAAGAAACCAGTGTCCAGAGCACAGGAGAGAAATGAGGCATTTCTAATAAGGTCCTGCCATCTGCAAAGGAATGATTCAAGGTGTAAGGAGGCTACATTCAAGTTCAAGCATTTCCTAATGCCAGAAGGCTTAATTTTGGAATATTGGGTATATAAAAGTGGGATTTTTCTGGTCTAGATTGGTTTATCCTTTTGAGTTAATATATAATAAATGCTTGAATTGCATATTGTTAGTTGATATTAAGAATATGGGGAAAACATGGTTGAGCACCTCTAAAACCATCTTCCCCTACATTCCTTGTACATCAAATTGATTGTGTCTTTCAGAATAGGATTGTTAAGCCGACATTAGAGTTGTAGTTGTGACTAAAACAGAGATTTTCTCCTCACTGGAGATTTTTGGGTTGATGTATAGGTTGCTTTTTATTTTATTTGTGAGAGAGGAACAGAAAGAGCAGGTCTTTAGGGGGGAGTTGCTTTGTTTTGTTTTATTTTAGAGATGCCAATTTTATCAGCAAGGGAATGAAAGATGTTACCTGCAGCCTTTCATTTTGTTTGCTTGCTGTGTACTTAAATATTGCTACTTAATACACTTCATAGTTGGTAACAACCTAGACTTCTGTTCTTATATTCTTGTAGTACTTTCTTATTAAAAGATAATAAGCTTCTGTAAACAGATATTATTATTTTTAAACATCGTTGTAGAGGGTCAGTTTTAGTGCTTCCAAGACAAAATAATTCTGTAGTCCAGATATATTTTGACTTGTAATTCCTTTGATCTGTCTGGACACTCTCTATTTTCCTGCCAGAAATACTTTCCTACTTCTTCAGAATAACAAGTTTTATGTATGAATTCTGTGAAATTTTTAGAATCGGTGATTGTAACTGCTAGAGGAAGTTAGGACTTCTATTCTATTGCCAGCACTGACTCACAGTGAGACCCTGAACTTTTCATTTAAGATGAAATTGTCATTTAAGAGAATAGAGGACTTGGACTTGTTTTCAGTCATCTGTTACAAAGGTAAAATCTAGCCTCTAAGAGTCAAGCTAAGTCTCCAAAAGAATACAGATATTTTAGATCTTGAAATACGAAGATGTTGGCATTAAGTTTTATTTATCTCATTTCCCGCTCAGAAAATAGAGATGATAAAATATTTTGCATATTTTATGCACTTCTTGACTCATACTTCTAAAGAAGTATGAAACTGATACCAAAGCGTCATTTCAAAGTGGGTAAAGCATTGGTTATGAAAATACATACTAGCTTCTACAAACTATATTCGTAAGAAAAATACAGTGGCATTCTTAAATTCAAAATTTTTTGCAACTAGGACATTCTAACTCATCTGATATTATGAAGAAGGGAAAAAAAGCCTCAACTGTATTTTTTTCCAAAATTATAAATTGTGTTAATACTGCAGTTGGTCACTGCATAACAGAATACTTTTAATAACTAAAATACTAAAATGTTTATCATTTCTTTTATACTTATTACTGATGATATAAAACAGCAAATTTATTAATGATTTTAGATAAAAGAATTAGAGGCATAGTACTACAGGCAGTCAAGTAAACTTGACTTCATAGCTGATTCTTGACTCATCTCATGAAATAAAATATCACATACTATTATTTTTTCTTTTTCAACTCTGGAAATGAAACTTTTCCAGCTCTGCATAAGCCTTTTTTTTTTTTTTTTCATAAGGGTGGTTATCACAGAATGCCAATTTAAACTAACCATTGGGAAAATAGGCTCAAAGGATTATCCAGCTAGAGCTCAGTGATCACTGAGTAGTTAGTGTGACGTTTTATAACCAGACAGATTTCCGTAATTAACTTCACTAACAAGTAACAGCATATTACTGAGATAATAGATGAATTCAAGAGGAATCTAAATATTTTTTTAATTGCTGCTTAGATAAAATGATCGTACAACAGTTTATATCTAAAAAGAAGGTTTTTTTTTTTTTCTAATGTATATGAAAATGTGCAAGCGAGATCTAAAAGACAGGAGCCTTCCATGTTCAAAACCAGCACATTGTTTGAAAACGCTCTTCAGTTCCTTCAGAGGAGAACTGATGAGATGAGAATTGCTTCCCAAAGCTCCACAGGGTTCTGAAGCCATTCCTCATGTAAGTAAACCAAGGTATAGAGGGTTGGGAGCTCTTTTCTTTCTTCTTTCATTTTTCCAGCACTTCCAATTTCTGGTCCTTTGCAAGCACACAGAGACTACCATGGAGAGGTAGACGTAGAGGATGAAGTGGCACCATCCCCATGCTCTTGCCCCAGGACATGCCACATACTCCCAGGCTCTGCTGTCACTAGCTGGCAAAGCAGCGAAGGGACTCAGCAAGGGGCATCTAGAGAGCCAGCCCTGAGAAAGTGGGAGGCTTTAATGCGAAATAGTTTGGCATATGCTTTGCTACCTTGCTCATGTGACACCACTAGGACTTATTCCTGTGAAGGTCAAGATCATTCCTGTACAGAGGGCTGCCTCAAGACCAATATTCTACTTAAGTCTGGTGTAAGCCTCCGAGTAGGATTTAAGTGGTGCATAGGACTTGCGCTCAATCTCTCTTCAGGGGTTTATTTCACTCTGGTTACACAGTCTGCCTTATAAGTGGGCATCACTCCTTATACCAGCTTCAAAGTCTTGGCTGTGTTAAGATGTGTCTGAATGTGGAATTCACTGTGATAGTCCAAACCAAGGCACTGAATAAGCGAGATCACAATCCATGGCCATGGACAGCCGTCGTTCTCCCTTCCTGTGGCAGCAGTGGTTAAAAGGCTGTGTTGGGCATTGCTGGTGCTTGATCACAGACGATGCAGCTAAGCACATAACTCATGAGTGCTGGAGCAGCGCAGAGCCATGTGTCTGTTACGCATGGCCATCCCCAGCAAGTGAAAAGAAATGATTAATTTGAATCTTGATATTGTACATTATAGTTATACTACATTTATCTCTATTTATAATAATTTTGCTTTTCCTATAAATTGTAATTATAATGGATGGAACTATACGTGCATGCACCCACCGGAACGTGGCATTCAATCTCCCTTTGTCCCAGTCCTCCTCTTTCCTCCCTAATCTCAACAGCAACTAGATCTTTGGAAGATCATACTAAACACTGATAAATTTAAGTCTTTGTTGAGATTTTTATTTTTTCTTGGTGCTCTCCTTTCAGAAATTTGTTGTGAATGCTGAAAGGAATAGGGAAATCATGTTAAAGCATCTGCTTCTTTTGTAAGACATTTGGGGAGTGTGGCTTGCATACTCTGGGCTAGAAGTCATAGCAGATTCATAGCTCTGAGCGTGCATATCTGGTAGGAAGCAAGTTACTGCATCTGCTGCTGCACAAATGAGAGTTGAAAATAGATCCTTCTATCTCTAAGCATAAGTACCATAAGCTGAGAAGATTCCACAGATACACTCACAGGTGATCTCATTGCTCTTGCTATCCAAGTTAGTAAAAATACCTTTCAAAACATTTTTTGTTTATTTATTTAATACATTTCATAATGTTAATTAATACAGTAGTCTTACTATTAAGTTAACTTTAGTAGCTTGCTGTGTTTAGTGACAACCACACAGGCTGCTGTGTTGTTTGTCACCTTTTGCAGGTATAAAAGAAATCCAACAATATTGTCTAAGCATGAAAACACTTACTGATTATATTTTATTTAAATGTTGTATTTACAAATATTATTATCCAGATCTAAAGGAAAAGGGTAACATCTTTCTTCTAAAAGAATTCCAAGAAAATCCAGTGAAAGATTTATGTAGGTGATGAAGTGCTTAATTTTCTCCCTGCAGAACAGCTTCTTGCTCAGAAAAGGCTTGAGTCTGAGTTACATAATCTTTTTTTTTTTTTTAATTTTCTGCACTTTGTACTGTCTTACATACAATCATCCACGTATTCCATATGCTTCTTAGTGTATCTTAGCTATATAAAGAAAATGAAAAACCAAACAGGCTCAGGGATGAAATGTCTTTGCATATATCAGGGCAGGATCTGCACACAAAGGGACATTTATCAGGGGCGGCTGTACCTCTGCTGAGGAAAGGAGCAAACCCAAGAGTCCAGAAACAGATGATGATCTTATCAAGAAAACCCTCTTCAGTAATATCATCAGCCTGCTCTTGCCAAGCCTGGCATTTCTGTATCATGTGTATTTGTGATGGAGAGAGAGAGGGAGCAAAGCTACATGTGACTGGGATAAAGTAGCTACTCAACCCACTGGGTCTGCACAGTGTTATAGTATAATTGGGAATCCTTTTTGCCAGTATGGAGTATCCATGTGAGAATGGAGTTTATTTTCTTCCTCTCAAAGGAAACTGCAGGGAGGGCTTTTCAGCTGCATGGATTGCATTTTTCTTTTTCTTTCTTTTTTTTATTTTTCATATTTTTGTAAATATTCCTACACAAGTTCTCCCTGAGGCTAGTAACACACTCTCTGGACAGTGATATTCAAAATTACTCAGAAATCCAAAAAGTAATATTTTTTTCTTCTTATATAAAGTTAGACTTTGAAACTGGAAGTGAAAATTGACCTGGTAGTAAGCGAACTCAAAACTAAAGGTACCGTTACTTCTATTTCATCACAGGATCAGGACTTCACCATGGTGGCCTATCCTTACTTTCATTGAAAACTTAAGTTTTAAATTTCACCTATTTATGTCTAAATAGGTGACTTCAGGTGAGCCGAAGAAAATTAACACAATTGCTATGATGTGAGTAATGGAGGAGTTATGCTGGGGTCAAATGCATGCATTGCATGCCTGTGTCAGTCATTGCAGCTGGATGCATGGCAGACATAAATGAGTATATATCTTTCACAGTTTTTTTAAGATGATTGGGAAGACAAAAGGATTTTTTCTCATTACCTATTGTCCTTCTTTACCTGTTGTACCTACTGCAGCTCTGTAATTCTGGCCTACAGTTCTCCTTGATGCAGTCGTCTTCCTTCCCAGGTCTTGAGCTCCAGACAACCACAAATTTAGGGGTATGGTTATGTCTCTTTCTGCTGTGGTCAGTGGCTACAGGAGTGACCTACAATAGATGCTGTCTTTTCTCTGGCACCATGTCAGGAAAATAGGTACTTTGTGCTGTGGGAATAGCAGAGGAGATTTATCCTTCCCTGGTTGCTTTACAAAGGCAGTTCCACTGTGAGGACCATGACCTTGCAATGTAGCAAAGGCACAATTTCACTTTTACAGGACTTTATTTATTTTTAATATTGAGTAAAATGTTAAACAGCAATTAGTGAATTAAGAAATTGAATTCTTTGTTTTCATTTTACCCATATGGAAGTGTATGCAATAGTTTTTCTCCCAGCCTGGATTTATTTGGGCTCTATCTATAGAATAGATGCTGATACTAACAGAATATTTCTCATTTTATGTGGAAGAAACTGTAATGACTTCAAACAAATGAACAAATCTTTGTCCATTTCTTAGGCTAGGTATCTTTTACTTAACATGTCCTTTTTAAAAAAAATAATAATAAAAAAAACTTTGACTAAACTGTCCAGATAAAGAAGACTATGCAAGACTTCTTTAGTACAAGAAGCTGTTTTACTCAGAAGCAAAGCAAATTTTAGAAGCAGTGTTCATCATGTACTACCTGCTTTCTGACTTGCAAGAGATATACTTTTTGTAATAGCCTTAAGAATGGCATACTTGATTGACAATTATTATGTGGTTCTCCATAGAATCTTAGAATCACAGAATCACAGAATGCTTAAGGTTGGAAGGGACCTCTAGAGATCATCTAGTCCAACCCCCTGCACACGCAGGGTCACCTAGAGCACGTGGCACAGGACTGCGTCCAAGCGGGTTTGAAGATCTCCAGAGAAGGAGACTCCACAACCTCTCTGGGCAGCCTGTTCCAGTGCTCTGGCACCCTCACTGGTAAGAAAATTTTTCCTTAAGTTCCTGTGGAATTTTTGGTGCTTCGATTTGTGGCCATTTTCTCTTGTGCTGTCACTGGTCACCATTGAAAAAAGACTGGACCCTCTTTTGGTAGTTATTTAATTTATTTATTATTTGTAATTTTTTGGTTTATTTTTAATTTAATCAAAAAATGTAGAGGTTGCATTTTCATTTTAAATTGATAGAGATATTTTTTCACCACTCTGGGTCTATGCTGTTTTAATCTGGGATGAAGTCTTATTTTTCTATCAAGTTCTGTAGATTCTTGGTTTTCTGAAATTTAATTTTGCTTCCTCCACTGTGTTTTATATGCTTAGAACATCTGATAGTCTCAGGAGGCAAATGACATACAAAGAACAGAGAAGGTGGGAGATCAATCAAAAATTAGTTTTGAAATTATAGGAATGTGAGGCACTATCAAAATATAAAATTGCTTCCCTTATATTCATTTTACATAAGCAAATGAAGACAAATGAACTTTATAAACAGAATACAACCAATAATTTTTGAAGTGCCAGTTGTGTACACTTGTGTTGAAACCCTGGTGTTTAGAAACTGTGGCTGTGTTGTGAGACTTAAAGCACCTTCCCATCACTGAAGTTAGCTCTGCACTACAAACATGGGTCTGGACCTGCTTTTGTACGTATAGCTAAGGCTATATGTAAGCTGATACCTATAGCTAAGACATTAAACAGGCTTGAGTTGAGAGGCACTTGAGATACTTCATTATATCAGCATAGTAATGTTACCCAAAGCTTTATGTAAACAAAATGGCAGGTTATGAACCTTATTTTCAGCAAAGTTTCTCAGCCTGCAGTGAGCTCCATGATGATCTATCTGCTTGAATGTACAGAATAGTATAGACCCAAAAATGTATCACTGAGTGTAGTGTAGACGTACACTAAGTGTTCTGCTTAGCCAGAGCTCAGCTAGTAAAGGATATATTACAATGAGCATGGCTTTTTTTTTCATGGTTTAGCTTAAGTTAAGCACTTATAAAACACACATGCCTTGGCTAAAAGGATAATGGTATTTTTATTCCATCCTCTGTTCAGGCTTGGGAGTACCCACGTTTCATTTCACTTGCTTGCTCTTTCGCTCCGTTTCCATTCCCATTCCTCCAACATATATCTTTATATATATCTTATATCTACATATCTACTATATCTATCATATATCTTATATCTGCAGCAGCCCCAGCTCAGATTTCCCAATGCCTCCTTCTCCAGACCCTTACCCCACACCAACCCATGGGCTTTTTTGTGGAGCGTGTCCCTCCCTTTCCCTCCCTTTCGTGCCACTTGCAGGACAGTGCTGTCGAGCTGGATTTCGTGTCTGCACCCTGCTCTTTGCAGAACTGGTAGCAGGTAGGAGCAACTGAGCAGCCTGTGGCGGCCCCTTCAGCTTCGTGGTCGTGATTCTAGGGGTAGGCCAAGGGAGAGAGCAGTTGCTCAGAGCAGTAAATAGCTGCGGGTTGTCCTTGTGTTGGCTTTGCTCATGGCCACGTTGTCCTGACTGCTTAGGAGGGCTGGGAGCAGGGCATTGCTGTGGGGTGGCCGCTCCTCAGGAGAAGGAAGGCTCTGTGCCCCTTCCCACCGCTTTCCCTCATTATTTTTTCAGCTTTCAGTGCCCAGTCTATTCCTGCAACCATCCTCCTGATCTTATGAGCTGTCTAGTCCTATTTTCCCCTTCTGGGACAGCGAAATTCAATTCTGGCTTTGCTTGCTGTGCTGCGGAGCAGGTTACCCTGACACCTGCCTGGCCTTCTACTGGCAGGGCTGCACAGCGCTGTGCGCTCTGGAGGCCTCGGAGCTCACACCATTCCCAGGCTCCATTAGGGAATGCAGTTTCCTGAATCCTTGACAGCAAACATGGCAATGATGTGAACTACGGTTCCCCCACCGTCACGGTGGCAGCTTTGCGGTCACGGCTGGCACCAGTCTGCACTCGCTCATGGAGAAACACCATAGCATGTTCGGGGTTACTGCCTCGAACTTCCTTACTTGTTTTAGAGCTTCCAGCTACTGAATGAAACCTCTGGAAAGGGAATGTTTCTGTTTTGCCACCTCCATTATGTTATCTTTTTCAGTGCAATTACAAGCTAATTCAAAGCTCTTTGTGTTAGGCTAATAGCTTCTGATTCACTGCTGTCAGCCAGCACCTCTTTGTGCACTTTTAATGCTGCCTGCCAGTGCCTCTTCCACTTACCTGTGAAGAGGGTTCTTTATATTTATTTATTTATTTTGAGTAGAGGCTCATCATAGGCAAATCATTAATGGAACATCAAAAAGATCCCATCCGTTAGAGTTACATATGGCTAAGATCATAATTATCAAAAGTCTTTTGCTTTTCCTTTTTTTTCATTCTTATCCTCACAATAAATGTAGTTGTCAGCAGGATAAGTTCACGCATCGGATAAGGTCACAATTTCATTTAGTGACAACTTCCAACAGCGTGAACTTACAAGGTTCGATTTATTAAAGAGTCAGAAAGGATAAGATCACTGCATGGCCAGCCTGATTTATCAGGGTTTGACTGGAGTACTTGAATAGAGAATGTCGTATTTCAAGTTTATGTTCAAAACTGTAGTTTAGTGTGTGTTATGTCTCCGAGACTTGAAAATTGAGGGAGGAGAATTTAGACGAGGTATCTCAATAATGCAGTGTAGGTCTGCCAAGGAGGTGTGTGATCATTTTATGTGGGAACTACCTTGCTAAATATCACAGAAGTGTAGTGGAATAGTTCTCTACATTGAACTGCTGTGTGCCAAAGTGCCTACATTAGATAGCTGCAATAGCTATAATCACTTGTCAAATATTAATTAATTAATCAGACATTAATACTAATGTCTGATTCTTCCTGTGCCTGCAGCAAGGGAAACTGGGCTTGGGCTCTGGGCTCACCAGTGCTTAAGAACTTCTGAGAGTGCTTTTCACTTGCTCAATCTGACTTCAGGGCAGCCCGTCTTTGAAACTGCGACATACACCATTTCTCTGCCATAAAAAATATTTGTTGAAAGAGCTAAGTGGCTCCGCATAGAAATGCAGAGATGCAGAGATGTCAACTAACCAATCTCTAATTATAGCAGAGGAAGGGCTTACTCATGGTTTTTCTCAGCTGACTCCACTTGGAAGGCTGTTCCTGATGAAAAGCTACTGTCAAAGCTATCAGTGATTTGCTTAGAAATGATAAACATTAATAAATCTGGATAAACTTATTTCTGAACAAAGTAGTTCACTTTTTCTCCTGCAAATCTCTGCTCATCATTCACCTTCAGATACTGACTCCCTTGTTTCTTATTCCAGAACGTGGGCAGATGGATGGAAGCCAGAATTATTGTGTTCAGAAATACCATTTACATTTGGATTCTTCTGGTATTTGAACTATGGTCAAATACTGTTAATGGCCAAAAACTGTTGTTGGGTTCTCCAACATGCTGCAAGTCTTCTGAATTTTTTAAAATGACCAGCACTTTTCTTTAAAAGAATCGAAAGCTAAGTGACCCCTTTACCTCTGGTTTTATGTGAGCCCTGTGTGACATCCCTAAACAATATGTATGTATAAGGAAAAAAAAAACCCTAAATTTAGTCATTTCATTCTGCTTTTATATCCACCAAGGTGGCCTAATATCTTAAAAGCCATGGGATATTTTGTAGCTGTACCAGTGAGTCATGACTTGGGGCTTCTTTTACAGTGCAGCTATCATAAGTCTTTGAGTAATCACAGACTTTAAAAGTATGCTACATCAACAAGATAAGAGAAACAGCCCACAGCACTAACAGCATTATCTTTTACCAAAATTGATTAGCCCATACTATGTGTCTCAAATATTTTGTATAAACTTACTCAGCAAGCTGAAAATAAGTGTTCATGAAGAACAAGATGAAAAAGAAATACTTGCTCGGTAGCAAGGAAAAGTGAGGTAAACATCACTAAACGGAATGTTTATCAATTCAGTTCTTTTTACCTAACTTTGCAAATCTTACAGTCAGGGCATCTCTTCCTTCGTGCTTGTATTTCTGTTTTGCTTCTCGCTGGACCTCTCGATAGAACAGCTGAGGGATCTAGGATGAAGGCAGCAGAATATAACGGCCTCTCTGACTTTGCTGTAGGACATGCTCCATTCCAGGTGTGTCTGGGAATTCTGCACACTATAATTTGCTATCATCAAGTGAAGGATATGGTATTCCAAATTGAGGTGGTCTGTTGCAAATACTGATCAGTAGAAACTACTGTGTTCAGGACAGAATTTTCTGCTCGCTTTTGGGTTAGAGCGCCAAGTAAGGAAGCTGTAGCAGTCTTTTTTTTTTTTTTTGCCTCTTTTTTATTCCACTTTTGGAATCTCCATGGATAGTCACCTATGAAAAATCAGTAGCAGTTGACCCTTTACTCCTTTTTAAAATCGTGGCAACTCTTTCTTTCCCTGCTGTTAATGTGTGTGAAGTGTGTGAAGAAGATGCTGAGCACAGATGCAGAGGACAGGAGCTATTGAGAGCGCTTCTGACTTGCATCTGAACTGTGTCTGAGACCCAAGGGGCAACACTTCTGCCCTTAGTGACCACTTTGACCAAATGCTTTTAATTAAGAGTCACAGGGAAAGGATCTTGTGGCCTAAGGGGAGTTTGCTTTAAGATAAGTAGCTCTGGGGCACCCCTTGCCCTGTTGAAAAGCCCCTGCACCTGGGAAGCCAGAGCCTGGGTGCAGGGAAGCCCCGTCCTTTCCACTGGCTCCATGGGTTGCCATCGTTTCCACACAAAAAGAGGAGCAGAATGTTGTAAATGAGTGCAGTAAATTGAAAACTCCTACTCAGTGGTCAGGGGAGTTCAGGAGAGGATTTTTAATAGTGACATTTGTAATCTTTCTTTTACAAACCCTCGTACCAGCCCCTGGCTTTCCTCTGCTTATGGCAGACAAAGGAACGTATACAGTGATTTTACAAAAGGGATAAAGACCTGTGCTCTGGTTTAAAAAAATTAGACCTTGCTTTGTGTGTAGTTTTTATTATTATTATTATTTATTTTTTGTTACAGTTCTCTCAGTGTTAACTTGTTTCCCACAACAAACAAGGATTTCCAGTGAGAAAAATACATTTGTCAAGAATTAAATTGTAGTGTGCTGAACTTTGTAACAAACACTGCTAAAATGGGTTTCTTTGCCAAAACACACGAGACCATGATTCTCTTGCCCAACACTTGCATACATCCATAATTTTAAAGTTGCTTCTGACAAAGATGACCAGAGAGGGATTTAACTTTTTTTTGGAGGGGGGGGAATTATGATTGCAGGAGAAAAAAGTTTATGATGCAGAGTGTTTTGTAACCCTCTATAATCTACTGCTCTCTGTTACGACGTTCTTAATGGAGGGCAAAATGCAGCCGTTTCAGTACAATTCCACATAATGTTACTCCATCTGGAGGACATTTCAGTTTATTAATACTCATGTAAATACATCACCCAAGCTACAATTTGTGACTGTAATCAGAAAAAATAAAAGAGAGAATGCATTCACATTAACTTACTCAATTTGCAATTAAAGGCAAAAAATACAGTTTTGAAAAAAATGACTGCTCATTTTAATGCCTGCCTCAGGCCTAAAGTTATCTTTACTAACATATCTTTCAAGATAAGGTTAATGTTGTGAAGGTTATTTAAAATATAAAATATGATGATGTGTACCTTAAAACTTAGGTAGGTTTTTGGATATCACTGGATGATCTGCCCTAAGTTTGTCGTTCTTAATCCATTAAAAGACAGGCCTGCTTGTAAATCCACAGGTACAGATAAGGAGTCACTGTTTGACTGAGTCTGAACCCTTTTCAAATGAAAAATGTCAGTGGCAGAAAGGGAGGCTGAATTATTTTTTAAAAGGGTTTTCAAAGATTCTCATGATTCCTCTGGTATCAGTTAAATGTGACATGTCCATAGACATGGCTGTTTTTTAGTGTGTAAAAGCAAGCAAATGCTACAGTTTCCATCTTTATGTAGAGAGAAAATGCTGCAGTAGATGTCAGTGATCAACATGTTGCCTTGCAATATAGGAGAGATTCCTTTCCTCTATAATTAGCATATACAGAGATCTTTTTTGAAATTAATTCAGTTTGTGACAACATGCTTGTGAAGGGAGAAAATGTATGTGTTTCACATTATATACATGCACACATATATAATTACATATAATCTGTAGCCTTTCCTGTTTACTATATCATAGCACCATCATGATGTGGATTCACCTGCAAATATATGGAAACTTTTATGAATTGATACAGCTCTGTTCTGTAGGATATCTCATGTACCAGTTTGGAAGTGGATCTGATGCAGTAGTTTAAGTAGTTTTGTAATCTGCAGTGCTCAGAGGTGAAATTCAGATTTCTTTGCTTGAAAATGGAAGCTGGTGCCAAGTCTCCTCTTTGGAAAATGGTCAAGATTAACCTAAGAAGGGCAAGGAAAAACTCCCCACTGCAGCTGTAGCGCACATCCCGGCATTCATGGGAATGGCCGGGTTGGGAAGTATGCGGAGCCGGCCTGCGAGCCAGCAGGAGTTACTCACTTCCTTCGGCCAAGGCTGAGCCCTCAGCATTTGCCAGCTCTAAATCTGGGCCGAGTTTACTTCTTGCATAGTTGGACTCTGCGCTGTTTGTGCACAAGCTGATTTGGGGGCTGTTGAGAAGGGATGTGCCGAGGCAAAAGGCAGGAATTGCTGTTGCATCCGATAGGTATCGCGAGGGAAGAAGAGGTAGGGGGAAATCGTGGCTGCAGTGCAATCTGTGTGAGCCCTGTTATACGCTGCCACAAAAGCAGATTTTCAGCTTGAACGCTTACCTTCAGGAAGGCCAAAGCTTACAGGAACAGCAGCATATAAAAAATTGTTTCAGGGTCTACAGAGCTAAACAGCCATCAGTCCCCTATTTCCTCCTGTACCCCTAAAATTTGAAGACAAAATTGACTTGAATTACCTTACAAAAAGTATTAAAAATTTTGTATATGAGCATAACTGTTGCTGCATTTGTAACTGGAAATTCATTCACAGAAAAAAAGCAGACTGTTGAAGAGACTTCTTTGTGAAGAAGAGTCGTCTTTTTTTTTTTAATAAAATTATGGGGAGAAAGGTGATGACAATTATACTTATCTTTCTAAGGCACTGAACAATTGCTTGTTTATATTTCTCTTTGTGCTGGAGAAGAACACAAAAATTAGCAGTGGGGGAAGCTAACATTTTCAATTGTAAATGTTAATGTTGATGTTGCTACTTGCAAAAATAAAGTCCACTTAAAAAATAAAGTAATTAGCACACACACACATAAATTCAGGGTGGACTAAAGCAATGCTCATTCTCTATACCCCATTTCTTATTAATGTGTAGTGTTAAAACCATACTAGAGTGATTTGCATTATTTGGAGTCTAATCCTGAACTATTACTGCTGTAAAGTTTCATTTGATTCTTTTTTCTTTATTATTTGTTTTTTTTTTTCTAGTGTATGTTTTTAGTAATTTCTCCAAAATCTCGTTGCTTTTTGCAGCTCTCATCTTTCCCCTCCTCAGTGTTTCATAAGAACTTTAATGAACGCCCTGCTCTCACTCATTCTCCCCAATTTACTGCCTAAAAATACCTTTAAACTATAACACATGTGAAAAGATGCAAGAAAGGCATTTGAATTTGAATATAATTCCAAGGCGAAAGGTTTGTTTTCCTTGTACCGGCCGACAACATCAGTTGTTTTCCCCGGCAAGCGTAATTAATTCCCATTAAACGGGTGCTCAGAACGTTGCGCACGTAGGGCGAGCACAAAGGCCGAGGTGGCGGTTGTCACATGCGGGTGACAGTGCTCTCAACGCGCCTTGTTTTCTTTGTTTGCAGGAGAGTTGGAGACGTTCCAGAAAGACGGCGAGCGCCGGATTCAGAGCCGGCAGCAGCTTCCGGTTGGAACGACGTGGGGACCCTTTGCTGGGAAGATGGATCTGAATAATAACACCTTGGTATGTGGATGCGCAGCGACGCTTTCCTTCACGATATTCCATGCCAATCCATGGGGAATAACCCCTCTTATTACTCCAGCAGAGCATTTCCGAGCAGGCGTTCGCTCCTGAGTTGTTAGCTCGCACAGACAGTGGTATTTGGAGCTTTTCCAATTAGTTCTTCTGCGGCAGCCATCCACGTAAAGTTATTTGGAGCACAGGTTAATAATATTAAACTAATTATTTTGCAGAAGGAAAATGCCACGTCTGTGTTTACTAAACCAAACGAGTGCTTTTTGTTTTTAATAAAACACCTGATGTGGGGCGTAGTTTTAGAAGTTTCTTAGCATTAATTGCTGAGTGTGTAATTTATATTAATGTATCATGAAGAAAATAAATAGGTATATTAACTTATACTAAAGCCCGTTAAATTTGCTATGATGTTAAAGCTACTGAACAGGTAGAAAGATCTTTCAGCAGTTTAAAATTACTCTGAAAGATCTTGAAAGGCATCTGTCATATAATATATGTGTTATTTGCCTTTATTTTATTACAATTGCAGAAAGTATATGGGCCATATTACTTATAAGTAATGCTTTGCTGATCTCAGCTTAGTGCACAGAAAATCATGTTGTTCTTAGATCTTCATTTCATTTTTGGTAGTACTCAGTTTATATATGATGTTATTTATATGTAGTTCAGATTAATTTTATGACAATATCTGTAAAGGTGACTCTTTAAAAAAAAAGGAACAAATCCACATAGCAGAGGTGTTTCAGACCATCTTAGAATATGCACTGCCCTGTAGGGTACTGCTGAAGAATTATTATTCTCAGGTGGATCACAATCTGATATTACAGATTTTGCATGAACTCATTAATATAAGGAATGGTGGAACTGTTTTGCAGAAATGTGTTACATGCATTTGGAGTAATACAACTTAAATATAAAGTGAGAAGCTGAATTTTCCAGAGGTGGAATATTGTTGTTGGGGTATCCCAAGGTGAGGGAAGGGGACAACAGAAGTTCTTGGCCTCTTCCCCGGAGAACCTGTGGCTATAAACTGGAGTCCTGTTTTTAAAAGCTTGCTGGATAGTCTGTCTAGGCGGGTAAATATGCCTATTGAGACTGCAAAAAGACTCTGTAGTTTTGTGACTACATAATACCCATTTAAAATCTTGATAGAGTTTTCCTATCTTCCTAGACTTTTAAGGACTTTTAAGACTTCCTAGACTGTCAGCAAAAGATGCTACCAAATTATTACAGAATGTGTACTGGAAATTTTGTCTAAATTTGCAAAAAATCAGTATTCCAAATCCAGGTGAGGTTTGACATTCAGTCACCTGATGGATTTTCCAGAGTGACTGATGTTCTAAACCTCCTTTTGTTAGAAAGGGAAATGGACAATTTAAAAACCTGTCTCAGTTGCTCTTCTCCATCTCTTTTATTTCATTTCTATTTCAGCATGTATTTCATTCATTTCTGACATATTGTTTTTCACTAAATGCTATTTTCTACAAGTAGCTGTAATTGAAATAATTTGCCAGGGTTCTACTATTCTCTTCAGTCTTGAGCAATAGAAACCTTAGTCATTGTCCACATAAGACATAAATAAAAACACGCACAATACGTTGTCCCTTTTGCTTCGTTCCCTTTTACTACTCCTTCAGATATAAAAGCTATAAAATAAATCCTTGAGTATGAGACATAATGAAGACTGACACATAACACAGAAGTTGTCATTATCAGATGTCACTATCAGGCATCATAGTCTCATCTAGGCAAAATGTATAAATGCATTTTGAAATCAGAAAAACTTCTGTAAATAGAATTGCCATCCTTATCAGTATTCTCTTGCTCCCTAAATATTTTTATGCTTTGAGATACTCAAAACTCAACTGAACATGAACGTAAGCAATCCGATCTGACTTCAGAGTTGGATCTAACTTTGAAGTAGACCCTGATTTCAATGGAAGTTTGGCCTGGAGGACCTCCAGAGGTCCCTTTCACTCTGAATTATTTTATATTTCTATTGTTTTCTCTTTCCTGAATATCACAGATGCTTCCTGTAATCACACATTTGTTACTTTAAAGTGCTTTTGATATAATTTTTATTTAATGTTTAATTATCACAAACTCAGTGCCACCTTCTACATATTTTTCTTTTACTTTTTTTTTCTTGAAAGGATTCTGTTTTATTTATGATCTTGCTGTTTGCTTGACACATTTGATTACTTTTCTCACTAGCATACATGCTCTTTGTTGTTTATAGAAGGAGCTGTGTGTATTTGCTTATTTATATCCACTTTTGAAACCTCATTTGGGTAAAGTGTTACATCCCTAGGATTCAATCATAGTTTCAAATCAGCAGCTGACAGCAGGCTTAGTGCATTTCTGAGTAAGAATTTCAAACATTATGCTGTTATCAAATAATCTTTGGAAAAAAGTCTTTGGAAAGGAGAGGAAAGAAAAATTCAGTGAACCTCAGGTGAGTGAATATCATGACTTTTGCAACCGGTCTCTTTTATTTGTAAAGTGTGACTGTGGCTGACTGCAAGTGTCGTTGTTGAAGCTTGATGGTAGCGCTGTGAGACTGACTGTGCCTCGCAGGATTATGCAGCTGTAACAGTTACAGTCTGCTTGATAGCTTTTTGCTCGGCCCTGAACACAATCCTCCTCAAGTGCTTCATATTTCAAGCAGCGCTGTGGTGCTGAATGCAGCCTCACTGCTCTTGGCTCAGGAGATTCAGCCAGCTAATTAATACAGCACAGTAATTAGTTGAGTCACTGAGCCAGATGTCAAATACTTTTTAGATCTTTCCAGTTTCTATCTTGAAGAACATTAACGTTATACATCTAGAATTGCAAGGCTGGGTACCTTGAACAACTAGTTTCAGTGCTTTTGTGCCACTGTGATAGGATTAGCTGTTGTTGACTTCATCGGGTACCTCAGCGCTGTCAGGCGATTTGGGGGAGCAGTGTCCACATAAGGACTTGAGAAAACTTAAACTCCAATGGTTGAATTAAACACAACTCAGTGATCAATAAAGTTCTTAATTTTTCTCATCTACTAGTTGGCCAGTGCTCATGAATTCCAGAGTGATAAAAACCCTATATCAAAAAATTTGCCACAGTTCACTACTACTGCTGTTGATGAAAAGTCTCTGTGCAGCCCCCATAAAGGTTAAGAATGTTGCTTTTCAGTAACAGCGAGTCTCAGATCTTAAAAGCTGTTAACGCATTTAGCTCTTATTTAACTCCTGTTCTTAAATCACTATGCAAATGTTTATATATCTATCTAGATCATTTTTGGGGGGAGTAAAGTTTGGGTAAAGTTTTTTTTTTACATTTAGATAGATAGATTTAATATTTAGGTACCTCTAATGTTCTGTTCTTCATAATTTGCCAAATGAGCAAAATTCTTTGGCTTTCAGCTCCTTGCATGGTGTTCATATCTGTGTGCACGGTTGGACAGATTATTCCCTTCCAGTTTTTTCCACTTCTGTTGCAAGCATGGCAGTTGATAGTCATAAGAAAATGATATGTCAGTGTTTTAAAGTGGAGGTGGCACTCAGAGGCCAGGGGTTAAACAAAATTTCTGTCATGCCTATGTTTGACAAAAATTTATATTAATTCTCCAGGAGTGCAAGAGAAATAAAAAGGAAGAGATTTCTTAGAAAGATGAAAAAAAATAGTCTTTTCAAGCCTAGAAAGTGTACCAAAATAAGGGGTTTCTCTTGTTTTAAAGTAAAAAGACATCACTACGTATTTCCAGATTTTGTTATCTTGCTGTTTTGACAAACAGGACATTTTAAGAGCTTTGTACAATGCTGTCTTCTATCTCCCATTGGTGACAACTCGATTCTAAGGGGAAGGCAATGTGATTTAATCACTAATTTTGCCAGGAGAGCTCCAACTGTGCACTATGCTGCATCTCTCTGAGAATGCAGCAGTTCCCAGGTAGCTGCAAGTAGACAGGAATATATTTCTAAGCATGAAGCTGATGGGTAGTGAGTCCTCTCTTTAACTGGAAGGTGGATTTGAACAAATGTCAAGTAGAATGTGAACAGGAAGATGAGATAAATGGAGGGCTCTTGTGGGCTCATGCTTGAAACCAATAAAAGAGTAGATGCTGCACGTAAGTTCAGCACAGCTAAGGACAGCTACCTAAGTAGTTCCAAATTAAAGCTGCTGACAGGTTGTTTAAGAAAAGGCTATTTATTTTTCCCAGATACAAAAATTTTCCTCATACAGATGCTACACTTTATTTATTTATTTATTGTATTCTTTTACAACTTTGAGGGAATCGGATCCTCCAAAGAGAAGAGTCTTTCAAACAGTTCCCAGCGTCAGCTGGCGCTTCTGGAGACGTGGCAAAGCACTCACAGCCCGTGGTGAACGTGAGGCAGAAGTGCTTGCCATTACTCCATTAATCGAGCGGAATCATTCTGGAAAATGTTCTCCTTTGGCTGCAGCCGTCCGCGTCTTGGCGTTCATCCGTGCCCCATGGCTGGGCTTTGGGAAGGGAAAACAACGCGTGGCCGGATCCGGCCTGCCGTTCTGGTAGCCACATCACGAGGAGGGGAGTGCAGGCCTGTATCGGCCTGATAAGGAAAAGAGGATTCAAAATGGCTGGGAAGGGAATCCGTGGGAGTGCTGTGGGATACAGCAGAGACCTTTAATGGGATCTGGAAGCCAAAGCACTCTCCTAGGAGATATCCTTGCAAAACAGTTTGGCTGGGGAGGGCTGGGACTGTCCGAGGAGCCAAGGTTCAAAATGCAGTTAAGCTATTCATGTGTTAATCTATGGCTGGTCACTTCAGGTCAAAAAAGAAGTGTCTGTAGGACCCAGCAAGTTTTAATCTTTACAGTGTAAAGATTATGTGTAACAGTTTGCGAGTCACTGTGGTTGGAGCTTCTTTACAGCCATCGTGACAGGCCGCCTTCGGGCTCTGGTGATTTCTGTTACGAGCTTAAGGTGAACACTGGAGTGTGAAAGGTGCTTTCATCTCTAGGTATTTGCCTGCAAATAGGAAATCTGGCTTTTATTAGCATAATAAAGTACCAGTGTTGGTCATTTTACACAAACGGTTCATCTAAAAAAGCTTAGATATATTGCTGTGATGAGGACAGTCTGCAGTCTCATCTTTTATAAAGTGGCACAAAGATATGCAGCTGAGGGGAGTGCAGGGACAGGAAAACTTCGTAGATAACTATTCGTAGCTCACTCACTTCTTTTTTCAAGGAAAAAAAAAGTTGTTTTTGTTCCTCTGTTTACATTTATAGAGCAATGCTAATTTAAAACATGTCACTAATATTAAAAAACATATGGTAATGCAGGAATAGGTGTAGGTGATAAAACAACATGCTCCATACGAAAAGGGTCATGTTGATCCTGCAGATCTCTAAAAACTCTTAGTAAACTGCTATTGACATTGCAAAAATACACCTTCATCTAACTTTAAGGTATTAAATAGTTGAGGGACATGTATGTATTTATATATTTAATGAACATTCTTGGGCAATCAGGCTTGAGATTGCAATGCTTCTTTTAGTTTCTTTATTCATGAATTGGTAATTTCCAATTTGGGTTTCCTCTGACTGAAGCCCTTTCTTAAGGGTTATTCTTAACCCTTATTTAAGGATATATGTCCTATATATGCATACACCCATGGTACATTTTCATACATGTTTATCAAAGCAGCAAAACTTCACTTTGTTAAAAACTACTACGGGCCACTTTAAAAGCTTGTTAAAAATAGTTCAGTTCCTTGGTACCTGCCATAAGCATCTCCATTAAGCAGACTTTATCCTAATACTATCATAATTTAATAACAGATATTACCAGTCGTTCTCATTAAACTAAATCAGCTCCTGGGGAGAAATCTCAGTACACTGCCCCATCTCTGCAAGGCTCCTACCAGCAGGGCAGTGCTTCTGGAAGGGGCTGGGGAAATTTTTTAAAAATCATTCTTTTAGTAGAGATATTTAATCTTATTTACAAAATATACGTATTGTAGGCTAAGTAGATATAAAATGTCAGACTTAAATGTTCACTAGTTACTGAAATAGCTTTCTTCTCAGCTGATGTTAAACACTACCACCAATTTCTTTTTAACTCTGAGATAAAATTAAGTTTCTAAAATGCTGACACATTTTTTCATTAGTTACACTTCCACAGAGCTAGGATGGGAAATTGTAGCCCCACCATTTTAATGGCATTGGTAAGATGCATATTACATGTCTGCTCTGTTAAGCCATGAATTTGGTACTTACGAGAGTCTTTGAACTTGGAAGACTTGGAAAGACCTTTAGAAGGATAAAATCTGAAAGTAGTTTCTAACTCTTGGATACTCCTAGGTTTCAATGATGCAACTAAACCTAAAGCTGTGCCTGCCCAAGAGTTGTTAGCCTCAGTGTATGTTGTTCATGGAGAAAAACACGCTGATGCTGATGTGTATGGAAGTGCAGGACTACTTGTGTTTTAAATGATGTTATTTAGACCTCCTTACAAACGCGGCAGAATTAGGAAAACATCAGTGCTTTATTCCACACAATGCGAAGGCATTCCATAATACCGTGGAACTAGATTTGAAATTATTTTCTATTTTCATTTAAATGAAAAAATGTCTTCAACTGAAGGAAAAAAATTCTCGGTTTACTGTTTATTAATGCATGAATTCCATAGATGAGAGAAGGAGAAAGTATTTCAAAGTATTAACAAAATACTTTTCAGATGATATGAAATATTAAATATCGCTATAATAATGCATTTAAGCATTTGCTGTTGAGCTCTTTTAACACACCTAGGGAATAATCAAGCTTTACATGGACAAAATAATGTCCTTTCCTTCTGTGCTCTTAGGGACAGATAGCAATCTGAATGCCACTGATGCATTTAGAATAAACTATATAGCATTTAAGATATCATCCTACTTTATGTAGATTATTGTCACTTCGAGAAAATGTATTATAATTTAAAATATCCCCTGTCACAGATTAGTAGTTTATATCTTGTTTTGGCATTTTATTTTTATGTATCTGTATAACGTAGAAGAGAATGTCGTTGGAATAAAAGCTTCCTGCACGTTAATATTTATTATTACTCATGTGCATATTTATAAATACATCCTTAGCGGAAACATTTCCCAGAGTTCGTTTTTTTTTTTTCCCCAAACCTTTCTGTGCCAGTCTCTGATCTGTAGGATGAGTGACCAAATTTTTTAAGAGAGAAACCTGGAGCTCATGCCATGTGTTGTGCCACATTGAAGACGAGTTGAGAGGAGCGAGGGAGGTGTGCCTGGGAGCTGGGGAGGTGAGGAAGGCGCCTTGCCTCCCTCTCCCCCTCCTGCAAGCTGTTCTCCTCGCTTTCAAAAGAAATCTGGGACAAATTAGCATAGAAGGAAGAGAGCAATAAAGCAGAAAACAATAGTAAGTCCAAAATATCCCAGTTTCTTCTTTCCTGCTTCTGTGGAGGCAGCTCTGCTTCTGCTTTGGCTAATATTTTTTCTTCTTTCACTGTGACCATCATAGTGTGTCTTTGACTTATATCTATGTTTTTCTTTTTTTTTTTCTTTTTTTTTTTTTACATGTATAGCATTTTTTTCTCTTAGGGATTGTTATATATATATAATGTATTAAATATTGGATCTTGTCATTATATTTGTTCCAGATAGGGGTACGGGTTTGGTGCTCACTCATTTTACCTTACTCCCATTTCTTCATCCTGTATGTCTCCAGTTTCCAGGTAAAGAGGATTTTTTCTCTTCTTCGCCTCCCTTTCACCTCCCAGAGCAGGAGTTGCTGTTTCATCCCGGTGGGATCCACAGCTCCATTGCTCGCAGGTGCCCGCTGCCACGTCCCAGTGCTCGTAGGTGCAACGTCACCTTGTGCTGGGGCAAGTGTTACACCTGGGGAGAATAACTAGTCTTCTAATTCAGTATAAGGGTAGGGTTGGACTCGGTGATCTTGAAGGTCTTTTCCAACCATAATGATTCCATGATATGTCAATGTCAAAGTGCTTCCTCCTTGCGTGGCTACACTGCTTTAGGACACAACTGGTTGGACAACTCTTTGGGGAGAAAGCGGTCACGGTTGAAATTCATGGAGGGAGATGATGGGTTGCATTAGGTGGGGCTACAATAGTAGTAGCCTTATAGATCAGCCCAAAGAGCCTATGGATAGCTGAAGTCTTTTAAGTCTGGCTTTGGAAGACCAGAATAAGACACCAGTTTTGTAGAAATGGCAGATGGGGCCATACAGCAAGCTCAACAGTTGGTCACACCAGTATAGGATACCAATTTCAAAATCTAATTGAAATATGACATGGCCTTACTGGGCGATGAGAAAGTACACATCGCCAGTTCTTGGGCACTCTACTTCCTAGATGCAGTTCTTGGTTTTATTTCTGAATATTTTCCCTTCCATCACATTTTCTGGCCTACTGAAGTTAGAATTAACATACCCCAGACAATCAGATTTTAAATCAAGATAGCTTTTTCAGTACATTTTTTTTCAGCTTTACTTAGGACTTTGTTTCTAAGTATTTCAAACCCTCTTTTATTTTTTAGAATACAGTCTGATTTGTGAGGATCGTTGTCCTGGGTTTCTGTGTCAGAATTGGAACAGTGAGAGCACTAGAGCTGCATTTCAGGATGGGAAATGTGTGTACTTTGATCTGGTGGTAGAGCAAGCCTCAGGGAGCAAGTTGAATCTTGATTTCTTTAGCCAGTCATCCACTATCAGGTAGCAGTGCCCTGATTAGGCAGGCTGAAAAACAGGGAACAAACACATCATGGGTTAGTTGTGGAAACATTTCTGAGGAGACTGTTGGCATCACTAGCCTCCTCCGTGCTCATTTTATGATGATATTTTCTTCTAGTAAATCCTTTTAATGCCTACTGTAACAGTAACAGGTATCTCCCTGCAGTAAATAACTACACATGCACTGATGAGTTTTGGAAATGATTCCCCGCTCCAAGTTTAGCACTTAGTTGCAGGATGGAAAGTTTCAATATCCGTATATTGAGAGTTGACCTCTGACAAATGTGAGACACTTGGTGTGTCTGTGTCTCCTTAACATTCCTCGCATTCCCTGTCCCAGACCCACTGCTGGCACTTGCTGCAGTGTTAAAGCAGCTTCGTAGTAGCACCTACTCACGCTTGCTCTATCTAGTGACATATGTGGGACTAAATGGCCTTTCTGAACTTTAATAAGCATTTCCTTGTCAATCAAGCCAAAGATATCTGACTGGAGTCTAAAGAGTATCCAATTCTTTGCTCACTATAATTATAAGTTCTCCTGAAATCTTCTTTTCAGAAATACAGACATTATATTCTCATATATTTCCATGTTTTCACTCACTGTTTAGCCATAAAGAATTAAATTGCCCCTGGTTGCAGCATTGGAGAGGGACACTTGGAGAGTCTGCTTTGAGATAGTTGTGGGGATGCAGACAGGTTTGACTACTACCAAAGCCCACCAGGTCAAGGTATTCAGCAGCATCAACAGCAAGTTGTAGCTATGACCACATCAGAATTTCAGGGAGTTAACAGGGATCATTTGAGTTATTTTTTCAAGACAACAAGGAAAGGATGTAAAACTCTCCCAAAAGAAGCACGTGTCAGAGCTGTCTGTAGCTGTCTGTATCCGTGGCTTTTTCTATGCATTTGTCTAATTCTGTGTACCGGCTCCAAAGAAATCAAAAGCGATGAAAGGAAATCTTCAGTGATCACACATTTTAGGTGGTCACTAACATACCTAGGACTTGATTTTAGCTAGTCCTGAACACCAGCAAGAGATGCTGAGCACCCTGAGCTCCCATTCAAAGCAATAGGACTGCAGTATGCCTACCATTTCATGACAGTGAGCCCTGTGAGTGTAGTTTATAAACCAGTGTATATAAGATAAATATTTGTTATTGTATTTGACCTTGAAGATGAGACTGGTCTGATAGGGTTAAGGTCAATGAGTGTATTATTTTTAGACAAGATATGAAGTACTTGGATGGCTCTGCTTTATTTTAGTGTGTTAACATCTGGCAGCGGTCTGTGTTCCATATGCTGCTGATTGGCCTGATACATTCATCTTCAGCGATTATCAAAAAGATTTCAGTGCTCTGGAGGTAGTCACACATTCGAGAAGACAAATACATGAAGATAAGTGGAAAAGCTGCGTGTGGGTTTTTGTGCATAAGAGCGATATTTGGGTAATCTTGGCAAGTACCCTATTAATTTAGAAAAAAAATATTTGTAAAATTGATTTAATTAGCTAATGTCTGTAAGTGCTGTAAGGATGAAAAATGGCATATTAGAGTTCAGTATTGTTATCACACTAGATGCAGAGAGCATTACTCTTTGGAAATCTGATTGTGCCCTTTTTTAGTTCTAAATGTTGCACATTCTTGTTATTTCTACTAATGATGATTAGTGAAAGCAGTTTTTTTTTAGATTTGTACACTTTTGCCATGTCTTATTTTTGTTACAACATTTTTGGAGAGTGGAGTGCTGGGATATAGTACGCTCTCTAGTCTAGCAAATTCTGAAATCAGTGAGGCTAAATATATGTAGGGATTGCTAGGGTGGAGATGTTTTTTTTTTCCAAATTAGGTTGCTTCTGGGAATACCTCATTATAAATAACTGCTGCAGTGAATTTAAATAATTTTGAAATTCCAATACTGGGCCTGAGTAACTGGTTTCTCTACAACAGTCTGTGATTCCTTTGGTTTAAGAGTATAACTCTGCATATAAACAAAGATAGCAATACTAATGGGAAGTGAAGCTCTGCCTGCAGTTACAGACAGTTAATCACAGTCCTATGGAAATGATTGGGAAAATAGGAGACAAAGACATCTTTATGATGGTTGGAAAACCATAATAATATAAAGTGGGAAAGCAGGAGAGAAAGGTCTACTACTTAGAGCTTGTTGCTCTTTGACACTGCATTTTCTTTGGACGATCTTTGGCTTATGAAAATTGTCATGCTTGTGTTGTTTTATTACAAAAATCAGACCCTAAATATCAACTGATTACTATTCTTCTATCAGACTATTTTTTCTCCTAGCTGGATAATATTTTTTCCAGTGGCTATAAATTTATTATTTTGCTTCGGTACTGCTTTGTCCTTACATGCAAGAACGTACCCCCAAGGGAGAAAGGCTTAAGTGTCTCACAGAGATTTTGCCACAGCAAAGCAGGTGTTTCCTTTAACAGCACCATCTCCTTTCCTGGAAATCCCTGCAGTCTCCCAAGCTAAGCGTGTCTGTCATCCCTGCTCCTCTCTTGTGACTCTTGCCATGGCCACCTCTTAGAGACCTTCGAGGCTCTAGGATGGTCCCACCCTTGAAGAGCTTCCCGCAAAGAATCATTCCAAACAGAAAACAGCCACAGGGCTCAGGAGAGGTGACGCTTGGCTCCCCACACTTCCTTCTCATAAAACACCCCCTTTCTGCCCCGCTGTCTGATAACAGGGAAGGGCACCGTGGCATCAGCTGGCACCACGGCTTGCCCAGCGAACCCTGGCACCACGGGCTGTCCTCACAGGACTACGGGGGACGTCTGGCCAAGATAGACATCAGGAAAGCAGCAGGAAGGCTACGGTGGCAGTTTGCCACAGAACAGACTTGGAACACAGTGAACAAGCCAAAGTAGCAATGTTGCTACTCAATATTTCTCTCTTAATTGAATATCCATCATTTTAAAGAAAAAAAAAAGCAGCAAATCTCTCAGGGCACATAACATATCCACATCCACCATTCGGATAAAACTTGTTTTATTTCATCATGCACAAATTTGTTTAGATCTCAGCAGTGACCACTCTTCCTGTTGCCAATATCTATTAATGATAATTACTTTGAATACTATACTCAGTCAGCGATAGCATCACATCACGGTGAGGAAGATTGTGATCGTATCTAAACCTATTCTGTTTAACTCTGACACTCCTTCTGTTATAGCAGGCCCCTGATAAGATCATGCCTGTTAGGATCAGACATTAGTTGGAATCAATATTTGAAAATGTGCCTGTTTTTGCTTAATAGCAAAGTTAGTGTGAGGGTCAGGGTGAGATCATTTGTTGGATGAGATTGTACAGCTTCATCTTGTAATAGAAATGCGTTCCTTGCCTCAGCTGCTGTGAAAAGTAAAAACAAGGACTCTTTGAAAACTGTGCTGCTTCCCTCGTAATCGCTGTATGGGGAAGATACCATCGTTATTATGATATTGAACATCTGCACCGCTGCGGCGCATTGAGGTTCTAGTCAGGAACTGGTGCTCCTTTGTGCTAGACCGTCTGAACCTGATATTAAAAAGACAGCTGCTGGCCCCAGCTTGCAAGGCCCTGGTTTTGGACCAGATGCGGATGCAACGGCGACAAGCGAGTGTGGGAGGCAAAAGCTAGAACTGAGATAATTAAGATTAGTGTAATAAACAACAGTTACATCACACAAGAGCGGCAGACGTGAGCTTTGGAGAGATAGTGAGTGAAAAATGTGGTGACTTTGCTGATGTTTTCAGGGAATTCTTCCTATGTGCATTAATCTAGTGGAAGAAAATGTAAATAAATTGGAGGCATTTATTTAGACAGGAATTTTGAAGCTCAACAGATGATAAAGAAAAATATAATCTAGATCAGTGATGGTGAACCTTTTTAGCAACTAGCGCCAAATTTATTTTAAAAAGCCCAGAAGCTCATGTGCTGCCAACACAAATCTCTCCATGCCAAACTTAGCGCCAGTGCCAGTCATATGATGTTACTGGTGGAGATGAACAGTCAGAAATCTTGAAGCACCATAATCCTGTTTCAGTGAAAAATATGATCCCTGTTATTTGTAAAGCCATTAAGGGTTTGGTGGAAGAAGTCAAAACAGTGGCCTAAGGGGGCTGCAGCGACAGTTTCTCTTTTCTGCCTTGCGAAAAATGAAGTCCAGAAAAATAAAGTGCAAAATAAGAAGTAAGTGGGAGTAGAACCCATTGGTTTCATCCTTTGACTGCAGAATATGGATGGCGTTGGTCCTTGAGCTGAAATTGTTCCTGAAGAGACTTGTACATAGCATGTGGGATTGGTAAGCACCAATCTCAGGTAAACACCTTGAGTACGGGACTGTTTTGGAAAGGGTGACTCTGCAAGATATCATCTCTTACTCATTTCAGTGGAGTATATGAATTAATTTCAAAATTTACATTTTTTATGAAAGGATTCTTGTTTGAATGCCCAGCTCTTCATTTAGATGATTGCTAATTGCCCACTGAATGATATGCTAAGACCTAGACTGTTTACTGATCACTTCAATTTCAATAATACCACTCATCACCTCTTCTTTGGGTCTGGCTTGGATCTCTGTTTCCATCATATGGTTCACAATTTAATTACAGCTCCTTACATTGAACACACCAATCACTAAAATTATGGCACTATTTTCTGAAAGAGATTCATGGTACTGTATCATGAAACACAGTAGCAATAGCTTTTAGGCAGAAAAATTCTAATTTGAATAAAATAAATATACTAGAATATACCCTTACAATTGTTTATATATATATATATTATATATATATATAATTTATATTTACCTATATAGACATACGCACACAGATATACATACGCATATACAGGTGTATGTGTGTATGGACACATATGTATGTTTATACCATTACCAGTATCACCTATGTGCTAACTGGTACTTATGAAGAGGCTTAACTGTAATTTATGCTTCTTCAAATGCAAAAATAAGTGGAATGATGAATGAAAAGCCTGATCATTTCAACAGTATTAACAGTAAAAGCATGGCTTCATTCACTAGCACCATATTGCCTCTCAACTCCATTAATGACATTACTTTATAATACCATCATATATAAAAAGAAAAACACTGTAAATTCAAACTAAAAGAAGAAGCCAAATGGTGTCCCAGAAGTTGGTTTATAGAGGTGAAATTCTTTACCTTTAATATGAGAATAAGGACATTTGAACAGTATTTTGTCCCTAGAATTATTTTTTCTTTGAACAACTCATACTTTAGGATATCATTTGAGTAATGAAGATGTAGATTTCATTTTGGTTTTTATTTATATAGTTTTTATTTATATAGTTTTAACAATTACCAGGAGTGGATGCATTTCTAAATTATTCCTCTAAAAATCAGATAAAAATTACCTTTGACTGATTTTAGATGTCTGTGCCACTGCGCAGGGTGGAATTTTTAAAAGACCCATTTATCTCAATTTCCCCAACACATATAAAAGTATTTAATTTTTTTTGGACCATCCCAAAAGTCTTCCCCTTATGGCACTGAAAGTAGAAATACCCGTAATTAAAACAATGTTAGAACAATGTTAGAATATTTGTGTTCCAAAATAGGTGTTTTTCCATTTATGCATTTCCGCCATGTGAAATTCTCATACTCATTCTTTCTTCCTTTGTTTCTGAATCCTGAAATATGGGCTAGTTTCAAATTCTTTTTATTTCAACGGTTTTCATTTGTCCTTTTCTATTTCAAAAGTATTTTTCCTGTATTTTTGGCCAAAGTATGCCATGTGTATGCCAGGCCAAAATATTCCAAGTGCTCCGGTGGGATAACACAGGAGGCTGTCTCCTGTCCTGAGAGCACAGTGAGGCTGAATTTGGACACATTGTAGAGTAGTGCTGAGGCTCTGCATTTTTGTGCCCTACTCTCAAGTATCCATAAAACAAGAATGTTGTTCAGATAGTTGGACATGTCTGAAGAAATAAGGTGGTTTTGCCATGGCTATCCCTTCTTCCTGCCTGAATGAAGAATGGTGAAAAGCCGTAATTTTACATTTATAATAACAAACTTTCCACTCTTGCTCTTCATGGGCTAGCATTTTTGGCTACATATATTATATTTAAGACCTTTTGTAAAATTTATGCATCAGCAATCACAACTTCACTGGGTGTGAACAACTTTGCTTGAAAAACAATAAGGAAAGATTGAAGAAATGTGTATCCAGATAAATAATGTAGAATAGTGTTTGTGAATATCTATTGGAATTCCAAGAACTTACATGATTTGACTTTATTTGTTTATTCCTCTTTCCCAAGGAGCTTTTTGTATCCAAGGTAACATATGAAATATCAGAAAACAGATGATCTTTCTGCTGTTATTGAAACATCAGAATTAAGATTGTAGAAGTACAATAATAGGAAGCCTTTGCCTGAAAGAATTTAGAGGCCAAGGAATGAACACAAGCAAAGAATAAGAGAAAGTGTATAATTTGATCACCATTTGATCGCCATCAAGCACGCAAAGATTAATGGAGCTGCTTGACAGCACTCTGGATGTCTCAGGTTTCCTACAGGTTAGACCAGTGCCTGTGTTACAAGATTATCCCTCAAAATGATTAGCAGGCACTCAAAGTGTTGTACATTAGTGATCTAGGAGATAAAAGAAAAATTATAAACTCATGTAAAAACTGTGAATAAAAAGTAAGCTTGTAGGAATCAGTCTGTTTGCAAACACTTTGTGGTAAAAAGAATGACTTAACTCTAATGAATATTTTATGCAGATACTAATGTTAAAGAAAGTGTAAATACAAAGCAGTTCTCCTTTGAATGCATTAAAGAAAATGAAAGACAAAAATGAGTAGACTCTTGTAGAAGTCCAGTCAGCTGATACTCTGTAGTGCATTTCCATCATTTTGTAGCTGGGGGGTTAAAATTGGAACATAAAGATATTAAAAAAAAACCAAATCGGTAAAGAGAGGGATCCCTTATCATGTAAAGGCATGATGAAACCAATTGATAGCACAGTGGTGAACATAGTCTGGATTATTTCTTTGAAAAAGAGAAAATGCTTGATGGTGGTCTAGCAGCACTATGCTTCCAATAGGCCAGTCAGTCAAATGCAAATACAGTCTATAATAAAAAGAGCTGGTTGACATAGTAATTGGGAAATGAATGTTATTTGTAGCTCCATATTTCTGTCTTTAGGAGTCTAAGAACTAGGAGGTTGGTATTGATAAGAGGGTTTGTGTATAAATCCTTTGCAATGGGGCTGTGCCTCTTCAGTCATTTGTATTAATTTTTACATTAGATATGAACATCATTTTCTGAAAGGGGTGACAACTAAAATAACTAATTTCACAAATGTCATACAAAAAAATCTCATATTTTAGAAAAAAAAAACACTTTATTTTCCTTTTTTTTGTGGCAGGAGGAGGTAGGGGCTTTATATAGGAAGCACAACAGATTATAGCTGTATTTGTGCAGATACTGGTAAGAATGATTCCTGGTTTGGCTGAAGGGAAACTATAATGCAGAAGAACTACTATCTGTAATGTATGGTTCAAAGGGTACAAATGTCCTTGCTCTCCTTAATTAAGATGAAAAACATGCTTTCCAGATAGCTTGGGTTCTTCATCAACTCAAGTCATTGATGACCCCAAATTACATTTTTTTTTCCATTTTTTTAATTGGCATGTTTGAGTGTTTAATAAACATATTTGGCAGATTCTGCTGGTTCATATAGACATGGAGATCCTCATATTGGACATGCTGTTCACATTGTTAATTTCTGAATATTTCTGTCAGAGAACTTGATAATGCAGGACTGTAGTATCTTATGTAGGAGATGTTTTGGTACTGAACATTGTAGAAGAAGTAAAACTCTTCAGTGGTTTTCATTGCCTTCTTTTTCCTGCTTGGTGCACAACACAACTCCCCTTTTCCTGCAGCTTCATTTCCATTTACATGGATGTCCTTAACTCTTTCCCTTCCCTTTCCCCATCTCTTGATATCTGTCTCTTTTTTTTTTCCCCCCATTTCTAGCACTTTCTTCTTAGCTTTTCACCTCACCTTTCCAATCTCTCTCTGTCAACATTTCCCTTCCTGTTGCTCACTTTGTTGCTTTTTCTTTTTACCTTCCCAGATTCTTTAATTTCTTCTTCCCTCTGTCTCCATCGTCAGACTTCCTTCTCCTCTCTTGAGTTCTCTGTCCTGATTCTTACTTGCCTTTGAGGTGGTCTTCAGTGTTTAGGACCTTGTACTTCACTAATTTCATGTTCTGCTCAATACACTTTTGTTTGTTTGTTTGTTTGTTTTAGAATACATCAAATAGAAATAGCTTTTGGTGCTGATTTTAAGCCGAAAGGAAAGGATGGTAATTTTGTGGGAAATTCCGTGTTCATAAGAGTACACTCCTCGGTGTGGCTAATTGTAGGGCTGGTTTTAAAAGTGTCTATATGCTTTTCTCACTATGAACCTACTAGTTTTATAAATGTGATCAGCTTTTGTCTTTGGGCACCAGATGCATCCTATAGAGAGCAAGGGGGAATCTCTTGCCCCTGCCCCTGTCCAGGTCTGACATTACACAGTCATGTGTATTATGGGACTACAGTGCCACCTTCTTCTTAAACACCAGGCATAGAGGGATGTGGAGCTGCTGGAGAGAGGCCAGCGCAGGGCTACAAGAATGATCAGGGGCCTGGAACATCTGCCCTATGAGGAGAGGCTGAGGGAGCTGGGCCTGTTCAGCCTGGAGAAGAGAAGGCTGAGAGGGGACCTGAGCAGTGTCTAGAAGTACCTCAAGGGAGGCAGTGAGGAGGATGGTGCTGGCCTCTTTTCAGTGGTGGCCTAGGACTAGAGGTAATGGCCACAAACTGAAGCACCAAAAGTTCCACAGGAACTTAAGGAAAAATTTCTTGCCAGTGAGGGTGCCAGAGCACTGGAACAGGCTGCCCAGAGAGGTTGTGGAGTCTCCTTCTCTGGAGATCTTCAAACCCGCTTGGACGCAGTCCTGTGCCACGTGCTCTAGGTGACCCTGCGTGTGCAGGGGGTTGGACTAGATGATCTCTAAAGGTCCCTTCCAACCTTAAACATTCTATGATTCCATGATTCTATGATAGGAACTACCAGAGGCAAGATAGCAGGCTTGATGGGCTGGGGAACTGATCTTGCACTGTAAATCCTTTGCTTCTGTGATATGTTGACAGACCCTTACTTTAAACAGTGCTACCATGTATTACTGTAATGAAAACAAACTGTCTGATGCACTATTTCTGAGATTTTCCATAAACCCAGCGTAAATGGTAATGAATAAATAATCTTCTCCTAAATTTCATGCAATAACTGAGCTTACCCCAGGCAGGATGTGCCACTGTAGATCAGTATTTGAAATAGGTGAGAATTGTATATGCCTAGCTGTGCAATGTGAGAAAAAGTTTGTCACTACCCATGCCATTTATTTCTCCATAAGGTGTTGAGGGCTTAGGTCTCTTGTCTTTACACATCTTTGCTCATGCTAAGTCTCTCGCACTAGAAGCTAACAAAAATTTTTGGAGGAAAAAAAAAGATAACAGGGAAGACATGCAAAATATTAGTTAAATTAATAAAATAATCCCACTTCCCTGATCTTGTGTGCAGAAAGAAAAGAAGAAATTGAATTGAAAATGCATTAGGTAATGCCTGATCTAGGAATTAATCTGCTTACTTACACACAGCAGAGATACAAATTCTCTTGAGATAGCTAACTTAGTTTCTGATGTGGTATAATCCATGTTTACACAAGCATACTTAAATTGCACTGAATTGTAAAGAGAAAAGATTCCTATGTAAAATGAAGCAGAGAAGGAAAGTAGAATGAGAATTTTTTTCTTTAATCATACAGTAGTCTTCTTTTTCTCACCATTCAAAGGAGCACATTAAAAGAGATATGTCACCTCTGGACTGAACTGGGAAGAAAGTCCTCATTTTAATTGAATCTCCTTAGTGCAAGAGATTTTATCATTTAGCTACATTTTGGGCTGAATCAGTGATGCTGCAGGAATACCAAAAGTTATTGTTTCAGGCTCCACATATATATAGATGCTGGAATAATTACATTCCAGCAACTTTCTACATTTTACAACTTTTCTAATTTTAATTTTTAATAATTTTGATTTGAGTGGAACACTCGTTCCTTTGCAATTGGATCAACCATTAGGTATTTTTCTCATTGACAAGTGAATGTCCTGTTGTCACAAGCTAACTTAGCAGTGTGCTAGGATATTTTATGCTAAGTCCTCGAGGCAGAGATGTCATCTCAACACTTGTGATGATCTAGAAATTTGTAGGTAATCTTACGTTGGCTCTTGGTTTACTTGAAACTGAACCTTTCAGCTATCCTATTAAGTTGGATCATAGCTATTGGGTCTATGAACTGTACCCCTAATAGCAATTCTGAACAGTTGGAAACAGGACAGAAGTTCAGAAAGGTGGAGTCCAGAAAGACCAGTCATCTTTCTGTTGCTGGGTACTGGACTGCCTCTTCCACTGTATATTGACATGAATGCTCCTTAAGGATGAAGTAGAAGAGCTGCAAACACCTTGGAGAGCAAAACCAGGACTTGAAAATTCAATTGGAAAGCTCACTATTGCTTTTCAAGCTGTGGTTAAGTAGTACCTTGAGCAAAATATTTAAAAAACAAAATGCAAGAGAAGAGTCTGATAATAGATGGGTCCTTTAGTCTTGCTGACCAAGGCATAGGTTCAGTGGCCTCTGGTGTCCAGGAGAGGAGGCTAGAAGATCATAAGGAGCATTATGGATTTCATGATCTAGGCAAACTCAACTCCAAGAGCACTCAACACTGCTTGTTTGTCTTCTGGTGGTTCCACTTAATACAGAGTTTTCACATGGAAACTCTTAGTTAAAGGATATATAATCAAGCATTTATTGAAGCAATTGCAGTTGTGAGACATAAAATACATCGGTTGAGAACTGAAGATATATTGTAATTGCCACGAATTTAGATTGTTAGACGTTTAATGGTGATAGCTAAACTCATCATTTTCTTAACTTTTGCCATTAAATTTGTAATTTTCTTGATTTTCATTTCTATTTTAAATTTTAAGCAAAATAAGTAGCCAAAAATAATAATACTAATAAAAAACAGTGATAGTGGTATTTGTGATGCTTATTTCCAAAGATAGGGATTCTTCTAAGCCTTTCTGAGAACAACAGTGAGTGAATCAAGCATCATTCAATATTAATTGTGTATTGTTCTTTCCTGTTAGATCCTTACATTTTATGGATCCTGATTTTTAGTATTTTTGAATTTAT
Organism: Tinamus guttatus; assembly: GCF_059628265.1. Lineage (NCBI taxonomy): Eukaryota > Metazoa > Chordata > Aves > Tinamiformes > Tinamidae > Tinamus > Tinamus guttatus. Next base: position 156,077 of record NW_028288880.1, on the reverse strand, counting down.
TCTTTTTATTTAATTCCTTGTATTTTTCATCTTTATATTTAATTTTTCAGTCTCAAAAATAAAGAAAAATTAAAAAGTTTGGAATTTAGGGCTTTTAGAGCAATGTAGTTCTCCCTCTGGAGACTTCCTGCCCTCTGTAATACCTAATGCCAGAGGTAGTACCTGATTTTACCCACTTAACAGTATTTTCCCATGTCAGACACAATTTTCAATCCTTAGCCTCTTTATGTTTTCCTAATAACTGCTATTTTAGAAAATGGTCACCTTATTTCATAAGTTAATTTTAAAAAATCCTTGATATATTTTTATTTTACCAGCACTTTCACACTGTAGAAAGGAAAGGCTCGTGGAAGCTGAAGCCCACAAAGAGCTTTTCTTAGAAAATTGTGAATGCTGTGAATACTATGGAACCAGAATAAGAGGGTAACCACCAAAATAATACTGATATATATTTGCTTTTCATTAAGCCCTCCACATTGCATTAGAGCAATTGCTTCATAAACACTTTTTTAGGTGTTTAAAAATTAGTTATCCATTAACATGCACTTTAGCAACTGCAAGTGCTGTAGCAGCTGTGTTTATGACTAGAGTATTTCTATTTCTCTCTTAAGGTGGAGAGCTGGAATATTAAGACAGAGGAATAACATGAAATCTGAATCTTTTCCCTTTCAGTGTAGCAGTATCTCTGCATAGTATTTTCTCAATGAAAGCGAGTGTGAGGTTCTTCTCAGCTTGTAGCTGTTCCTTGTATTTCTGTGACCTCTTTCCGTACTATGGATTCCCCGCTTAGCAGGTAAAGTGGAAAGAGAAGAGAAAGGAGTTATAAAAAGATTTTTTCCCCTGCATTGGAAGCCTTTCTCTCTCTGCTGAGCATATCCTCAATGAAAATCTTTTCCAAGCTGCCACACCATCTGGACTCAGCAAGAGTTAGCAAAGTCTCAGGCAGAGAACCCACAAACTCGGGTCCTAAGGAGCCTCTTTCCTTCAAGGTCTGAGGGGCCAGTGTATGGAAGAGGCTGTTTCTGTCCCATCCCATGCAGAGCTATTTTTTATTCAAACTCCTCCATTATTATGATATCAGATTGGTCTTTTCTTTTTTTTAGGATTATAAAGTCTGAAATTCTTCGTTATGTCATAAATATTAGCATTTAATATCATCATACTGAATTTTAGTAATTGAGAAACTAGCTCAAAAGGGGTATTCAGCTCTGCTGTGCTGACAAGGAAAAAAGAAGCAGCAAGGTAACCAGGAGGAAATATGATGAACCTATGGAGAGAGAAAAGGTGGAACTTGGTAGCATCCTACAGCTCTGCGCACCTGTCTGCTCCCATGCTATGGCCAACAGTTATGAGAAACATCTGTCTTAAAACAGGTGTTTTTCATACACTGTTAAAATTTACCTTCATATAGTTTTCTACTGAAGCAGCTTGAGGTCATGTTTAAACATTTCTGTATGATCTATATTGAATTTGTAATTTTTCAGTGGATATCGACTTTGCACGTAAGCAAAGATGAGATAGGCACTATCAGAAAATTAACCTAAAATTAAAACTTCATAGTGAGCTGTTTTGTTTGTGCATTTTTTTTAGGAGAAATGTAATATTAATCATCAGGAATTTTTAAACTAAGGATGAATTAGGGGAAGGGATGATACCATACATTAAAGGACTAATGATCACGCAATCGAACATTTGCTGGCAGATAGTAAATCACTTAAATCATGATGCATGTTGTACTTTGGAGAATAATTTCAGACTTGAAATGGGCCTGATCTCTTGTAATGTGGGCTGCTGCTTGAAGTTTGGGTCCTTTTCCAGCATAAAAACACCGGAGGGATTAGTGGAATAATGCAAGGTTACAGCAGGTATTCCAATGGTGGTTTGATGAGTTAGAGAAGTGACACCAGCTGTTCTGCTCCTAAAATAGCTTCAATTTGTGGCTTTAACTCCCCGCTGAACCACGGGGATGTTAGATTGCAGGCCCCGAGCCACAGAGGGAAGAGAGGTGAGCTCAAAATGAGTTTGACAATTCTCCTACACTTGTAAGCCGCCGCGGCGGGCCGCGTGTTCCGACACGCGCGGCAAAGTGACCTCCGCGGAGAACAATGCGGATTCCGCATTCATGAGATTCAAATCCTCAAACTTAACGGACAAGACCCCAGGAGGCTTGGAGTATTAACACTGAACGTATTGTTTTGAATGGAATAGTAAAAGTGTAGTGGTTGTTGGTGTCACTGCGCTTCGTTTTTAGGTTTGCTGCAGGAGGACCTGATTTTGCAGGTCCTGAAGGGTGTGCAGAGCTGCACTAAATAATGTATATAATCCAGCAGGATTTGTGGAGGTCTTGAATCACATCTGGATTTACCCTTCTTCCAAATGTTTTGCAGACGGTGGGAGAAGGGGTTAGGATATGTATTCAAATGAACTAAATCTGTTAGCAAGAAGCAGCAGCCTAGGTTGAAGATGAAGTAGCATCCTTTGAACTCCACAAAGTTTTACTCCAAATTTTATTAGCAAGTGCCACGAGATACTAAAACATATACTCTGTGGTATTCCTCAGCATAATCTCTGGCAATCCTCTTAGATTTCCATTTTATGTGTGTGAGGAAAAAAAATAAGAGAACATTGACAGTATGGCCTTTATAGCTGTCAAGGTGTCTGAAAAAAATGCATTTTTTAATATATATGTGTATATATATCATTTAGTAATATTATATATATATTAATATATGATATATTAATATATATATTAATATATATAATATATATAATATATATTAATATATTTCTACACCTTAATAGAACAGGTAAATGCTGCAGAGTTTGGGGATGCTCTGCCTAACGGTGCATTTGCAAAGTTTCAAGAGAAAAGCAGAAAGAGGGTGACTTGCTTGATGGCTTCAGCACTAATATTGTAGAGTGATACTAGAATCATTGGAAATCTGCATCAGCGATGAATCAGTGTGCTAAATTATATCAAAGGAAAGAAATGTAGAGGAAGGGAACAGAAAATTGTATATCCAAAGGGAAAATACAGCTCCCAGAAGGAAAATAGAGTGAGAGGCATGAGAAGGTGAAAATAAGAAACAAAAATAAATGATGAGGTGTTTTTTTTAACCATCTAAAACAAAAAAATTGATAAACATTTGAAATTAGTCCTCAAAATGCAGGGAGCTAAGCTGTAAAATTCCATCTGATCTCTATTAGGCTTACATGAGATTACAAAAGGCTGCTGATAATAGAGTTAAATTCAATTTCAAAGCACTGTGGTGAGGACACTGAAACTACAACCAGCCTCTAGTAGCATTCGGGTGAAAGAAAGGGGATACTCTGAGCATAAATATAGAGGGTCAAGAGGATGCTGTTTACACAGTAATTGACTTCAAAGCTAATTTTTTTGTGATGCATTGTTTCCCGAGTTTAGATAAGGCATGAAAATAGAAAATCAATGGTATAATAAAGGAGAATTTCAGGACTTGTCTTTGGTGGGTACGGAGCAGGCCTTGAATGTCATATACGATTACTGAAGATCTTTGTTTACCTTGGGTTTATACATTTGACTTTTTTTTTTCTGTGCAAAACTGTGGGTGTGTGAGGGTTGCTGCATTCCTGAAACTGATAAGCTCTAGCTTAAATTTCCTACTCTTTTCTTTCCGGTTTTGTTTTCATCTTTAAATAAATGAATTTCCAAAATGTTTGTGTATATGTGTGAAAAGTTAACTAGGCAGTAGTTGCAGCAATTGAAACCCACACTGAGTCAAGTAAGAAGGAAAAATTCTAAAGGGAAATATACCGAGGCTTCATGTCAGATGTTTCTCTCTTCTTTTCTCTCCCTCTCTTTTTATGCACACAAACACCATATGCACATGCACATATATTAATATATATAATATATGCAGATATTGATGGAATTCTATGAGTTGAAAGAGAAGGAAGATGTCTTTAAGGATCCATATCTCTCGCAGCAGATATATGTTATTATCACTGAAATGTGGCCTTCAGTCTTGAAACAGTTAAAAGAGTTCTACGGCCACAAAAGAAGAGATTTCTTCAGAATTATCTCCCGCCTCACATTTGCTCTTAGGCAAGCAGTTTAAAAAAGCCCAGTGATTGAGCCAGTGATCCAATTTGAAATGCAGAAATGATTAGAGCTGCTTGCCTCATTTCATATCGAAATTCTCTGATTTATGACAGGGCTGCAGCCAAGATCTATCTCCAAAGGGAATTAGTGTGCAAGTTTGCATATTTTTGTTATTTAGGTTTCTGATAGCAGCTGCTAGCTAGAAATACTGAACTGGGAGGTGGTGGTGCAGGGTTTTTCAGCCATTGGAGCAAAGAAAGATAAGAGCCTTATGTTTAGGACATTTAGACCCCTTGACCATCTCACCATACAGTAATTTTTAAACTTGGATTGCAGTAATACAAGAATCCAGTGGAATGGTTAATTGTAGTTGTGGAGAAAGGAATTACCCAAATTCTGTCTCCATGTTTTAACTAGTGGAATTTTAATGAGGCATAAAACTTCAATCATGCGACTGACCTGTGGGGCAGAGTATAGAACATATAATGAAACAGAAATAGAATTCTGAAAAAAAATTATTACCTTATCTGGAATTTACATGAAGTGTTAACAGGAAATTATGCAGTGGTTATAAATGAAAAATATGGGATTTAATGTACTTATTAATAAAGATTTGTTACATACATGATACCAGTGTCCCAAATCTGCTGTCCGCAGCTGTCCCCAATTTCTTATTTCTCTGTCCTCAAATGCATTTAGTGTCTTATTACTATGGAAGCTAAGGCCAATATCTCTTTAACACTAGTTTCTAAGACAAATGGAAGCATCTTTCCGTAGGGGTCAAGGACTGAGGAAATTTCCTTTTCTTCAGTATTCAGACACAGAAAATTTAGAGTTTTTCATTTTGAATCCAGTTAATGTTTTCTTTGGAATTGTAAACCTTCTGTGATGAGGAAGAAAGAATGAGCACATGGAAGCTCTTAAAAAAAGGGGGGAAAAAAATCCCTCTCCATTGAATGAAAGATGAGTAACTGCCGAATTATGCTAGTATTGCACTGAGCAAAGAAATCACACTGTGAAAGTTTATTACCTTAGCTACTATCCGGCTCCATATGGAGTCATTATGGCCTAGAGTCTCAATAGTGCTCCTAAATTGACCTTACCATAATGCAGCTGTGCTTCCAGGTATTAAAACCTCTCTCATATTTCACTGAATATTCCCCAGGGGATCCAAGGTTATTGTAGTAAAAACTTTAAAATTTGATTACTTTGTTCCTTGACAAAGAATTCAGTAAGAAGATCATAGAGTCTGCAGATGGAAATGTGTGAGCTATTTCTTTTAAATTAGTGCTTCTTGCATGCTGTATTTTTTTCAGCTATCCATCCTATTTAGCAGTAACTCCGTTGATGGAGCTTGTCGTGTTTGTGTAAGCTACACAATTACCTAATTGACCCACTTTCTTTGTAAAGTCAGCCTGCACAGATTGGTGACCTTAAAATAGCACCCTGATCCTGCACCCAGAGCAGCTCTGACACTCTGCTGAACTTCCCCTTCCCTCTTGACACGCGTTCGGGGTGGGAATTTGCTTAGCATGTTAGCACATTTGAAATGACAATTTAAGCACTGTGCACCCAGAAGTGAGGAGTTATCAGAAGATGGACATAATATGCATGTGGGAAATGAAAATGAAGGCGTCTTTCCTTGCAACAAATTCATCCACTTTCTTTGGATCATTATACAGACAAAACAGGCAGTGCAGGCAGTGAAATTGTTACCTGGAGAGAAGTATATAGAACAGTATTTTTATACAGTCACACATACACGAAGACGATTGATGCAGCTTTTAATTTTTCAGTTTTTGGAATAATAGTGTGGGAATGGAGATTATTTAAAGCACAAAGGCTTTTTTTTTTATTAAAAAAAAAAAAAAGCATCGACAGAAAAATTCCAGCAGCACTATAAAAGAATCAATCTTTGGATGAAGTCCACCTTCTCTCTTCCCAGTAAAATCAAGCAAGCTCTCTTTCCTACTGCCTTCTTTAGTGATTTGATTGCAATGGATTCTGTGCCCGCTGTACTATAAGTTTTATGATTCTGTTAGAAAAGATGAATATAGCACTATAAATCTCTCTTCTGAATGCTATTTTAGCTTCTCTAAAGATATTATAATCTAGTCTATCCGTGCTATTTGCAGAAGAGCAGGAGATAGAGTTTTTGTTAGCCATCGTGACTGAAGTTTTCAGAGCGTGGGCTCCATTTGTGGGCCTGAAGCTTCATATGGGCAATCACTGATGGATGTGAATTTCTCCCTTTCTATTTGCATGTAGAAAAAAAGACCTTTATGTGAAAATGTAGTTCATCTTTGCTCAAATAAATGGTTTTGTTCAGGGTTGTATTAAGCAGCCTAGTGGTGTTGAGAAAGCAAGGACCAAGTATGTCCATCGTGTTGTGTAGTTGGTGGCAGATGAATTCAGCCTTACAGGACCCCTTAATTCAATGAAGACAGAATGGGTCTTCTTTAAGCATGATGCTATTATATAAATATAAAACATTTACATTATGAAACAAAGAAAATAAATGGAAGAGTGTATTTTTTTCTCGAGAATATGACAGCTTCTGTCCTCCTTTACTCTTAGAATATAAATATTGATATATATATCAATCAGCCTTGCTTTTTTCTTCATTAAATTTTTGAACTACTGCTTATTTTAGCTTACACTGTGCTATAACCTGTTAAGTCTGGAAATCTCTATGTATGTAAGAAACACTTCACAAGGTATAATTTTAAAGAGTATTATTTTAGTGATTTATCATATAGAACAATCTTCCAAACTGCTGTGTTAGCCAGGAAAAGTTAAAATATTAAGTATGCAGTATAGTTAACTCGGATAAGTGCAGCATTAGAGTAGATACGCATTAGCAGATATGAAGCATCAGAGGTAAAATCAAAAAGGATTAAATTTGACAGAAGAGCCCCATTTAATTTCTTCCAACCCCCGTGGTTCTATTGAATAAAATGTACTTTAAGTACCTTTCTGGACGGCAGTAACATCTGCTGTTCTTGGAAAACAGTTTTTGCCGGCGATACTGGGAAACGCTGGCCCAGGAAGCCTTGCAGGGAGCGAGCGCTGCTCTTGCAATAGTCCTGCTAATTAATTCCCTGGAGATTTGCGGCTGGACTCGCTCGTGGGAGCCCGGCAGCGTGAAGGGGTTATTTGGGAAAGCCAAGCGGGGGGGTGTGAGAGCAGAGCCCAGGAAGGCAGCAAGGAGTTGTAGCAAACGCTCAAATAAGAGCGATACCAGGAGGTTGCTGAGTGCTCTGGCTCTTCCAAACTGCATCCTAGTAATTGAACAATGTGCTAAAACCCATGGACTTCCCTTAGCAAGTGGCTCAAATGTGATTCATTTTCCGTGTAAGCTTGAAAAAAGAAATCGTTGCCGAGCAAGCTGGGCTACCAACTTCTATATAGAGACCAGTTGTAACTGGCAAAAGTTAATTAATAGTGGTGCAATGCAGTGGGCTTCCTTCTTGCACTGGCTTTGGGACGGCAGAATCTGAGACAAGCCAGTCATATGCACATTTATATAGATGTGTATTTTAGATGTCTGTAAGCATAAAAACACGCACATACACACACACACATATGCACATTCCTTTTCTAACAACAACCTTATTTTCAAGCCACTTCCTCAAATAAGGAAGCAAAGGCAGTTTTAATTTCACAGAACTGACCAAGGGAGATAATGAAGTACTTTCAAACCTCTTTATGTGTGGAAGCCCTAGAGGCAAAGCCCAGAGCTTTCTTACTTTTAGCAACCAATTACTGCAAAAAAAGAAAAAAAAAAAGTTCCCCCAATTACGAAGTACCCTAACGCAGGCGGCACGGACTCAATTTCACAAAGTGTATTGGAAAGGCAGCATTCCCATAATTAATGAGCAAATGCTGCATGTGTTCAGACCTTCTGTTAATTGATTCAATGAGTCTAAACCTGATTGCAGCCGCACCAGGGCAGTGCAACGGGGCGGGTAGGGGGGAGAGCGGCCCTCGTGCCCTCCCTGTCCCTCTTGCACACTCGGGTGTGCGTGTGTGTCCTCCCCACGCTGCAGGAACCGGGTGAAAACTGCTCCGACGGCAACGGCAGGAGCCCTGGGCCTTGTCCGGGCCCTCACCTGCCGCACGCGGCGCGTTCTCCTCACGACTACCAAGTGCCGCTTCGTTGTCCCGCGGTGCCACAATAAAACACAACACCTGCCACACGCTTGTCATTTTTCCTTTTTTTTTTTAAAAAAAGAAGGCCCCAGTGTTCCCTAAGGGTTGTGAGAGAAGTTCATCCCATTGAACTGGTCAGCAAGATATCATTAGCTCGTTGTGTACATGAAATCCAGGGGTTAGAGCACCAAGCGTCACAAGCCAGTTTCTTTACCTCCTTGAGCTGATCAGAGGATCAGAGTATCAAGGAAGGATTAGCACTGACTTGGGATTTGTGTGATTGGTTAATTTATTGCGGCGATGGCAGGCCTTTCATCTATGGCAACATTTAATCAGCACGGCCATGGAGGCTATTACGGGTTAGCTCTTTTCTCAAGTCAGCCAGGGCTGCACCATCAGCCCTATCACAATTCCCCTGAAATTTCCAAATTATCTGGAACAGGCTTTAGCCTCACAGTAATAAAAATTAGAAGAGATTCCTGATAGCACTGGTGGAAAAGGCTTTCACTTGCACAGGGCAAATTATAAATAGTATGAACGTGCACTTTAAAAAAAAAAATTCTCCACCTCTTAAGAGATGTGCAGGACTTATCACCCCTGCTCTGATCCAAATCCTCGTGGTTGAAAATTTATATTAGATTTTATCAGAGAGGCCTAAGTCTAGAAAAATCAATGAAGGTTATCTTTTATGTTGCAGGAACTTGTGGAAATATTGATTTTCATTTTATAGTGAATTTGGAGCATGAGTTGGTAATCACTGCTGAGCTGACTACAATGTTTGCCTACTGTATCTTTTACTGAGTTTTGCTCAAGTATTTAAGATAGTGTATTCCTGTTGATTTTTGCATGTAGTTTGGATTCAGATGTTTCTTAATACAAATTTGTGCGTCTGTTGTTATAAAATATAATCCTTAGATGTAATAGTGATTAACTGGTGTCTACCAAATGATTTTTATATTTAATGTGTTCCGAATGAGAAAAGGCAGCTCTCAAGACCCTGCACATGTATCTTGCCTCTCTTCTATTTGCTACTACTCACTAAAACAAGCAAGGTAGAGTGAAAAATAAGGTGAAGTGTGCTAAAAGAGAAAATATCCACATATAGACGAGTTAGAAACCTGAAAATCTGTAAATACAAATTATAGTTATTTACTCTAATAAATTATAGTTATTCCATCTATTAAGTATTAAATCTTTCTTAACTAATGAAAGCTAGAAAAAACCTTTTATTTATAAAAGCATTACCACAGTTAAATAAGTCTTGATTCTTCATCTTGGCTCTTAGGAATGGTTTAACTAGGTAAAACAGTGATTCAGAGAGTGATTTTAGAGTTTTTCTCATGCAGTGACCTTACTTTATGGTTTTAAAGAGTGTATCCATTTTCATCGTCATGTCTACTGATAGTGTATCCACGTGACTGATTTTAAAATGGGTGTATTCTTAAAAAAAAATGAAGTTCAAATAATTCTGTTCATGTCAAATGTATGCCATTTTGTTTTGGTTTTTGGTAACATACGTGTGATGGAAATTTTTCAGAACAGGTACTGGAAAACAAATGTTTAGTATCTCCTTCCCATAATCTAACTCTCTGGGAAGTAAAATGAAACTTTGTGACATTTATGAGATAAAATCCAACTAGCCATCAGAGCTGATCTCAGATAGCTTTTAGCAATTGAAACACCTCTTTCTGAACGGGCAGGAGAATCAGAATCATGATTACTTTAAAACAGAGGTGCATTTGGGGCTGTGGACTCCGCCGATCCCTTCCTTTCCAGGAGCTCTGGGTGCAGGAAGCTCAGTGGCTGTGAGCTCCATGCCTGGGACACTCAAGTCTCCTTCCAGCTTCTCAAATATGAGAACTCCACAGGGATGGTCAGGTACATTGAGTGGAAACAGCAATGCAGAGAAATAATGAAGCTCTTTGCAAAGCCAATATCCTCAAATACCTTTGAAGAACCTGCTGCTTCGCTGTGGGTCTGTGATCCTCCGTCCCGGAGGCAGCCTCACAGCAAAGCCCTGCAGCACGAGGCCAGGGACCTTCTGAGGCCACAGACATAAAACTGCTCCAAAGCTGGTTCCCAGAGTTCACTGTGTGGCACTGGGTTTATTTACATGCTTTTGGCATCCCTCCTTGAGTTAATTATGTTCCTAAAGCTGTCATTTTAGTATCTGAGCTTTTACTGTCTTCATTAACGTTGATATGTCTTTTTCACAGTTCTTCCCATTTTCCACCAATGACAATCCATTCATATGTCACACCAAAAATATTGGAGAGTTATAGAAGGGGAAAAAATGGTAAATGTTTAACTAATTTCAGTGGGAGCAGGTTTGCGTCCATCTAATTTTTTTTCCATTAGATGATTATGCAGTCTGGTGTCATTTGACCTGAAAATCTCTTTTAGGAAAGAAGAAATGTAAAGCATTGAGTTCTTTCTTTACTGTTTGGGCATGACATTTGTGTGAACTATGAATTTTGATGGTGTGTATATATATATATATATATACACTTGCATATATATACACATATATGTATATATAAAATGGTAGGTGAAACCCCTTTTAATTCCTTTGACATTTGTATATAATCTTATATAGGTGTATATAATCATATAGTAATGCTGCAATAAACTCTTCAAGAGACAGCCATAAAGTGCAGGGAGTAAAAAAAAAAAGCATAAGAGATTTCTTTAAAATGCAAAATGAAATTAATAATATCATAAAATCTTGGACAATGTAGAAAGCACACTGAAAGGATGACCTACAAAGATTGAGTTAAATTCTGTTATCTGAACCACAGGTGCAATTCCTTTTGACGTCAATGGGAATAGTGTCTGTTTTTCTGAGAGTAAAATATGACCCCTTGTCTATTTGCTTGTCTATTATGGAACTAAAGATGAGTGTGCATAACTGAGCAGATATGCCTGGACAGATTTGATTGCCTTTGTTAATTGTTAGTCTTGAACCTGGCATTTGCATGAAATTACACTGAATATTTTATGTTGCACACTTTAAGCCGGTGCTGAGTTTAAAGAAAACAATTAAAAGCTAGTAACACATTTAGCTACATTTTGGAACATTTGGCAGCCTTGTCTATTTTATTATCATTATTATCCTAAAGAACAAGGGATGTTTTGGGGGTCTTTTTTCCCCTAAATCAAGACATATTTTTGTAAAATGTTTTGTTGTTAATAATTTACTAAAATTGAAAAGATAATTTTTTTCATTGCTGAATTTCATATATTTCTATAGAGTTTTCTTTGAGCTGCCTATAGATTCCAGCAGTACACCTTCCCTATGGTTATTCTCTGCCATAGACCAGTAAGAGACTGCAAAGAGATTATATATGAAAACCCCACTGACTATGGCTTTTAAACACGAGTCTGGTTTAATTCATTTCTAAGGTTGTGATTTCCAGTTTTAGGTTTGGCTCTTATAGCTTTGCCATAGGTTTTGGTTGTTAGGATTTAGAAAACATTTTAGATTAAGGCTGAAGAAATGGACAGATCCGCAGTCAGATGATGATTTCTGTGTGCTGGTTTGCTGAGGTTTTCTCAGCAGTTTATAGTTCTAGGACAGAATCTGCCCCCAGGGATGGCCTCACCATTACAAATCCTGTGTGCAGGTCTTAATGCCCTTCTCCCTTTTTGGATTTTTCAGAGAAATTTTGTTACCTGCCAGAAGCCCCTTGGCTCTTTGTGTGTTTGCTCAAGGAGGTCAGGTGCCTACAGAAGGGGTTGGGTGTCTCTGGGGCCAGAGTTCCCCCAGGTCTCTAAAGGTTCTTCAAAAAAGATAACATCTGACCATGCTTTGTGTTAATTACAAAGACATGTCCTTGTAATTGACGTGGACACATACACCATATAAAAAAATATTTTCCTTGCAAAATAATTGTATGTAACTCTAATATATTCAGAAGTCTTAGAATCCATATCTACCTTGCAGATAGATGCATATATATGTTTATATAACTGTATTACAATTAAATCATCTGGTAAGAAAGGCAAACAGGACATTTTAAGGTAATAGCAGTGGGAGGACACACTAACAAGGTAAGCTGGGAGGAATGACTAAAAGGTCAAGAAAGAAAAACTAAAGTATTTGTCAACGATAGCATTACTTTTAAAATATATTATTTGGAATAAAATAGTGGAAAAGGAGGACTGCTGCACATTCCTAGAGATAGTGAAGAATTGCTTATACATGTACTACATTGATTAGCCAATACATTTCTAGATTATTTTGGACATATTCCTGGGAAATAAGCCAACACTGATAAATAGGCTTGATGTTTGGAAAGCCTCTAGGATAGATCTAATGATCATAGTATTATTAAATATGAAATTTAACATTAAAATATGTAGTGCATTTGATGATACAAAAAACGACAGATTTTGTGTTAAAATGTAAGTTAATGAGAATGTTGTTTGACAAATTATTTACAGAAACAAGGGGAGTATTTCAGAAGTTGGAAAAATATATTTGGAAGGTATTCTGAGTCAGAAGAACTCATTCAAATCATTCTCCTTGGGAATATTTTCTTAGAGATATATATCTATATCTATATCTATATCTATATCTATATATCTAGCACCAACCATAAATGTCTTATGAACCTTACTGATCCTGTTCCAAAAAGCCCAAGCTAGCTGGAGTCATTTTAAGCTGGAGCTTTTAAGAAATTCTGGATCAAGTCAGAGATGTATTTTGTGCCTGGTATTGGTAGTCTGTCCTTCAGTGTGTACTACGTGAGCAAAGTTTGTGGGCTTTACTGAAATGTAGCTGTTTCTTAAGAAAAAGAACAACAGCAAAACAGCTATGATGTTGTTCACTTGAATAGACCTGTTCATTTTAAGTAAATGAAAATAATTTCTATCAGGCACCGACACTCACATTTGTAACAAAGAATCCACTTTCTTTTTTAAACCATTTAATTTCACAGTGTTTTAAATAATTCCAGGCAAGCTTTAAAAACTCACTTTTTAAAAACAGCATTGTAATATTGATATTTTTCTTATTTTAAGATGCTCAGTTTGGTTATTGATTTCAATTGTAAATGGTTTCTTTAGTTTAATGTACAGGAACTTTAATAAAGTTAATTGTCAGTTTAATGCTGACACTTTGTCAAGAGGATTTTAGGATAATTTACACACTACTTCATTGCCTTGCAGTTGTAAGGCCTCTGTTACCTGTAAATTTTTCTTTTTTAAAGCAAAACATGTTATTTATTAATTAGATCATTACATTTATATTAGTCAATTTTTGCAAATTGTCCAAATAGTGCCCTTTAACTCTTGTCTATGATCATGAATTTATCCGAGTACTAAAATATTGGCTGAGTATTTCTTGTTCAGTAAGAATCAAATTATATATATGTATATATATATAAAAATGTCTCAAATGACATATTTGGGAATGAAAGAGTCTAAATCTGGCAAATACTGAAAGGTCTCTCTTAATTACATGGTAGGCACGAAGTAAAGGAATCAATAGAATTGATATCCATAGGCCAAGTCTGGCTTCCTTCACTTTAAACACTGAAGCATTTCCATGACTTCAGCTCTTTTCAGCCAAAATCTGTGAAGGTCTGACAATTGCAGAGGAAATTCTCTTAGTCATGACACCACCACAGAGATGTCATGATGAAAATACCTGGAATATTTAGGTAGCTACATGGGTAAATTTGACTGGAAAATCACCTGCTACTCTTCAGTGCCCTCCATTACAAAGTCCCTTTTCTCATTTGTCTGAATTTTCTTGCATTTGAGGGAGGTTTCAAGACCATTAATTTCCCAAGCGGGGTAGTTTCTATATGGTTTAGTTAAAATCTCTGTTCTCTTACTTCTTAACTAACAGAATCTGTAAAAAAGTGGTTTAAAAGTAGCCAGTTTATAGTGCACTGAAGAGGGATAATTCCTCTGACATGCGCGATATTTACAGGCAAAACATTTTGCAGCTAAAGGAAAAAAAAAGCCGCTGTGTTTGCTAGAAAGCCTCGCATTCCTGTTGTCAGGGCTTTCATCAAAATCACAGGCCTTGTGAAGCCATCGAGGGATTTTTGCCTTGTGCTTTATTAGTTGCTTTTTGAAGTATAATCCCAGTAATGAGCCCGTAACAAAACTCAGCTGCACGTAGGAAACTACCACCTATCACAGTCCTTTGAGTCTCAAACAGGATAACCGGAGCATAACTACTGCGAAGCCATAAAATTATGAATTTCTTGAGGGGGGAAAGAAAAGGGAAGATAAGTGCACGGGAGTCAGCTCGCGCCGGGGCTCGGGCGGCTGCAGCACGCGAAGGGTTAACAAGATTTTCATTTTAGATAGTTGCCGTAGTAACAATCAGGGAGCTCAGGCTGTATCTTTTCTATTTGTGGGGAATGTTTAGATTTACAGAGTAGCTCAGCTTATTATATATCTGCCTTGATTGCCGGATAAGGTTCGTTGATTAAAAACAGAATAAGATGCGTTTTTATAATACGGAGGGAAACTGCCATCTCCCGCCACGGCCCTGCCGGGTGTCACTCTGTGTCCAGGGCTCTCCGTGCTCTCTGGCTGCTCTTCCTGCCTGCAGGATGCGGCTGGAAATCAAGTTTCTCTCCAACTTCAGTGCCGGTGTCTCGTGCTCCCCGAAGCGCCTTCCTGCGAATTGTCCAATTTCCAAAACTTTCACCAGTTTAGAGCTGCCCAGTCTTTCTAGCCCTGACGCAGACCACGATGTTCAAGTGATAAAAGTTATCTGGGAAAAAAATATCTTTTTGAATTAAAAATCATCTTTTGCAACACTGCTGTGAGCCAGCAAGGGGATGGATTTCTGGTTGAAGTTCAGGCCACCCAGCATGAATCTTCTTACCTACTTCAGGGCAGCCTTTCATAAGAGAAAATTAGCCTGATTTTTATGAACAAGGAACAGATTTATGGCTTTTTTTTTTTTTTGGATGCTCCCTACTTTTGAAAATTAGACTTTTATTTGGGCTTGTGATCCTGAGCGGAGGCTCCATAGCTCCTGGGGGGACCCTTGGCCAGCATGGAGCTGGGCAACCACCGTTCCAGTGGTGACACTGATGGCCTGTATTTGTGGACTGCAGAAATGGAATCATCAGTTCATCTGAAAGCAGGAAATATCAGTCTTCATCAAAATATTTTTTTAGACTTTATCAAAGAAAGGTTTATCAATACCTTCATTTCAGTCTTGTATCAGGCTGGGGGTGGCCAATGTTCCCAGAAATGGCCCTTGGTTTTTAGTGAACTTGATGGTGCAAAAGATTTCAGAAATCATCTTCTTTTCTTCTGACAAAAAGATTCTTAAAATAATCTTGATGAACCGCCAGCTTCTTTGTCTGTTCTTACTTACACCAAGTAATAATTTTTTGACTCTCCTAAAATATCTTAAAATGGGAGACTACTTTTTTTTCTGTTATTTTCAAACCATAATCATATGCCAGATCCCCATCACCCTTTTAGCCCTTCTATTATATATAAATGTTTCACAAGTATCTGAATGAGTTCTCCAGATGAAATATGTTTTCTTGGAACTGTATTTACTTATATAAAGTCGTTTTACCCTTATACCCTGCTTCATTGTGTTCACAACCAAAAGCCTGAAAATAGCATTCTTCTACACTACTTCTTTGTTTCCAGATTTTAAGATCTATTATGCATAGTGTAGAGCGTAATCATAATTATGCATTCATGATGATGTTTGTACTGGCTTAACTCAGGAATAGTGTGAGAAAGCTAATCTCGAAGCTACAGGCTGTTTTCCTGCACTTTAGATTCCGATCTGAGCTGTTTGTTGAGTCTTCCTGGAACCAGAACCCCACGTCCTGCTGCTGGACTCCTCACCACTATCTCCAAGCCCAGGGAAGGACCTTCACCCATTCCTTTCAAACTTCTTTTTTTTTTCTCCTTCTTCTTCTTTTTTTTAATGTAAACTTGCATAGTTGTAGTTCTCTGTTACACTGCATATAATCAGTACATTGAAGTAATTTGAATGAGAGCTGTGTTACACAACTGTGTCACACAAGCTTCAGAAAAATAAGGATCCCTTTCATCTGCCACTGGGCATTTTAGGGAACTTCATTTTCATTTTTATGTGAGAATGGGGAAAGAAAAATCCTCCTGCTTTTAAGGGGAGGAGGGAATTGACCTAGTTATTTTCTTCAACTGGAAGAAAGTAACTCAGCCTTCAGTGTAGAGGTGCTGCTCTGCTCAGCTCATGTTCTTGGCCCAAACCTTCTGAAATTGTAAGAAAAATATGTAATCATCATAAATCCATAATGAAGATAAAGGTAATAGGTATCAAAAAGAGCCCATAGTGGTGAAAATTATTTTGCCTGTAATAACCCTACCCCTCTAATCTGCTATCCCATATGATTGTTATTTATTTAAAATTTTGTACAATTGGTAATGGAAAGGAAAGAATTTTTTTTAAAAAATACTGTAGGGTAGTATGATAAATTTAACCAAACTCATTTTCATGTGATGCCAGTAGTGATGTTTCATTGTTTTCTCAGTAGTAGTATTTCATGTTCTTTTTCGGAATAATAATAAAAAGCTTTTAAAATGAAAACAGTGTGTGTATATTATGGAAGTTTTCCTCAGGTACTGGAAATTTGATTTTAAAAATCTCTCTTTTTTAAAACAAGAAAACAAGAGCTATCCTTACAGGTGAATAGAGATTAATCCAAACTTCTAGTTATTTACATTATTTTCCATTAATATTTTTGTGTATTTGTAGGTTAATTACTTTCCTTGTTATCTTAGAATAGTATTGAAAATTGCTAATGGATCTTTTGGATCTTTTTTTTTTACTCTAATCAGTCAAGAATCATCCGTAAAGTAACAAAAGTAACAGTGCAACAACCAACAGCACACTCACAAAGTATAATTTAAATTTGCTTTTTTTATGGATACAAGAAGCTGATTTTAAAGCCATTTCAAAAGAGATTGTCCTTGATTTTACATTATCCAGGTTGGGTCTTTCAGTTACTTCCATTAACTACCATATTCTCTGGGTAAAAAATACACTGGTCTCCGCTTAATAGTGGTGGAATTTTCTACATAAAGATGTGAGGAGGAATTAGGTTTTAGCCCATAATTATATATTAAATCAGTGTTAAAATACAGTTGTAATCAAATCCTTTCATATCCCTAGGCCACACATTTGATACAGTACATTGGAAGGTCAGAATACTTAGCTGAGTATACACCCCTTGAGACTCAACAGATGCACAGATATGCGGCCTAATCCAAAAAACACATTCATAAGTCTGGAAGATCAGAATTGAGCCTTAATTCTCTAAAGAACCGCCGCAATGTTGTGTGGTCCTTTCATCCAAATTAGAATGATTCATTATGTCTAGTCCATTAGCACCATCAGGGATAGGTGTGGGCCGTAAAATCTGCATTAGGATTTCTAAATATGTCAAGGATAATCTTAAAATGAGATAAACTCTAATGTTTTAACTGAACTAAAAATAATTAATCAAAGTCATGCATATGGGCTTCTGCTCGTGGAGTTATGCCTTAAACTTGTACTTCTACCTTAAATGACTGCCCTCTCTTTTAGCAAATAACCTAGATTTGAAACTTGGGCATGCTGGATTTACACCGTCACTTTACTCTATTTTTTGTTGATATATGTGAAAAAGATCTATGAAAAAAATGCTTTAAAATCTTTATAAATTATCAGGAAAAGCACAGGAGATATTTTACGTTTCCTAAATCTAGGAAATTGTGCACCTTCAGTGTGAGTTCCACTGAAGATCAAGTATTGTATCACATATCATCAAGACAGTAATATTATAATACTTATACCATGGTCTAAAATACTTTTGTATTAAATATTTATTTCATAAAGCCCTCAATGTGTATTGGAAATATAATCCTAATAGTGCTGCTGTGGATAATATATTAAAAATATTGTAATAGTATATACAGAAAACTTCTCATCTTTCTCCTATTGGATTTTATTAAAAAAAAAAGTGAAATTAAATAACTTTCATTGTTGCTAAAGCACGACCTTCGCTTACCTTTCATGACAAAACCTTCACTTCTCTAAAGAAACACAGACAACCTGCCGTATTTGTAGCTCTAGGCAAAGTAAGAGCAATATGTAATCACTAGAATCTATTATCGGTAATTAATAACTAATCTGTAGTTTCCTTTAGTGGATTGTTTGCAACACTCTTCTCCATGGCCTTTTTTTTTTTTTTTTTTTTTTTGTATTTTAATGGATTCCCCAGTTAAACGCTAGCTATATATTATCTATGGAATTCAAACTTTGAAAAATGAGGATTTAAGTAAGTGCTCCATTCTGAAACATGTAAGAGGAGAAATAAAAAATCCCAAATTACTGTAGTACATAAATTAAGTAGAATCACACTGTACAACTAAGGTAAATTATAGTCGATGGTTTAAGTGTGTATAGTTGAACAGTGCGAATAGGCAGAATTTACCTTTTTGTCTTCTAAAAGCAATTTTTGTCTCCTAAAAGCATCCTCTATAATCCATCCTTTTGATCATCTGGAATGTCTGTTCTATATGATCAAATATAGAGAATCTGGATATAGAGATCTGCTGTCACCTCAGTCCCAAATGATCTTTGTGCAAAGAGAGCAGGGGATCAAATGATTAACTGGGCCTGATTGCAGTTCCCTGAGTTTATTCTCTCAACATACCCAGTGTAAGCTAGATGATTGCAAAAATGCAGCTAGGTGATATTTAGTGGAACATTCATCTACTTAACACTAAAAATGATTAGCCAAAATGAAAGGGATTTACTGAAGCAATTTCATTTGGAAAGTATTTGCTGAGAAATATCAAAATGGTCTCATTTGTAGCAATGGAAATCTCAATGTAGACAATAATTTACAGCAAGAGCATAACCCAGATGGAAAAATGCACTGATAATTTGGTGTGAAAGTGTACAAGAAGCATTGCAGTATATCTTTTCTAAAGATAAGTTATATAGAGTCTGATTTCATCTGTAGAGACGCATGTCATCTCCAAAATAGTATTATCCAAAATATTCAACTTAACAGTAAAATGGAAGGGTTTAAGATACATGAATATAAGACTCAATTATCGCAAACATATTACCCACAAACATCAACTTAACAGAGCAAAGATAATTCGCTTTGCATTGCAAAGTTTCAGAATCTCCTCGTTAGTCATATTTTGAATAATCCCAGAATCAACTAAGTGTGGTTTCCTGGTGCGCTGGGTAAATGCACAATGTGTATCTTGTTTTTCCAGTAATTCTGAAGACTGGACAGAGTAATAGCAGGTGTATAACAAGAAAGCCCACTCAGAAACACTGGCAGGGGGCACTGCCACTGATAAAAGATAATTTTGTAACTTAAGCTTTTGGATGACTGCTGCTAACAGTACTTCAGGCTGTATGTAAGGATGGCTGTTATCTTCCCATGAATAACCTTGCCTATGTGAAGTTGTGAGGGTATGAGTTTCATTCTGCTTTTGCCTGTATATTTCAAGTGAAAGTGCAAGGTTTTTTTGTTTTTGCTTACAAATAGACCTTGAATATCCTGGTCCTGCCTGGAATAGGTATGTCCAAATGCAGGAACTGGAAAGGAACCACAAAAGTGCTCTCAGAGAGGTCCGTGGAAGTCCCAGGCCCAGGAGCCCTGCTGAGATGAGGAGGGGTGGGCCCATTGGCACTGGGAGGCTGAGCTTTTGCAGTCCTAGTTGTGCCAAATGCAGATATAGCTTCAAAATACATCACATTTCCAGCTCGCCCAAGATTCATAATTCAGTGCTGAGTTTTGCACTTAGAATTTTTGAAGATCTCAAAGTGGTGCCAGTATTTACAGTATCCTCATCCTCAGACTAAAGTGAACAAGCTAAAGTTGCTTTCTCTGACAGTGATTACTTTGTACCTAAGTTACTGTAAGATTAGATTGATATTTATTATATTGACTGAATAGAATGCTTTCTGGCTAGGTAACATGAACAGATTTCAAAATCTGTCTTGCATTTAGGTTGCATTAGGGACATTAGTTGGCAGGCATTTTTGATATTAATGACGATTTTGAAATCATATTGAAGTCATGACAGTGTTGGAAAGTAGTAGTAGACTTAGGGAGTATTTTTGGATTTAATATTTTCTTTGGTCTGCTTTAGGTTTGCGGATGTATGGTGAAATGTATGTTCAGCTTTGTCACTTGACAAGTGATGATCTCCTGGGGTAAACAGCAGGGTTTCTCAGTTAAAGGGAATCCCAGCTGTCTTTTGGGATTCCATCTGTGTGTACATTTCTTTTTCTTTCTCCCCTACCCTTTTTTTTTTTTTTCCTTTCTGTGTTTGAATCATATAAAAGCTTTTCTCCACCACCAGCATAAGGAGAGATTTGTCTCCCTTGCTTCAGTTACCAGAGAAGCTGCAGAATCTGCAACGGGAAGAGGGTCCGAAATAGGGGGTCTTTGTTCACACACTGGGTGGGTTGGATTTATGTATCTTAGGGTTCAATGAATCAAATACATGATGAAGAAATATATTGAGGCACTAGTGATAATGCAAATATCTGCTATTGCTTACTGTAGAGTGAGCAAGTCCTTGGGAGCCCTTCCCAGCGGGATTGCTTTGGTGAGCTCTTGCCTTACTGAGTACATTGACCGCTCTACCAAGTGGAGACCTTCCCCTCTTGAGATGGGAGTTTCTACTTTTCCAGTGTATGAGCAGGTACATCAATCCTGTTGAATTTGCATTGAATTTTGAAATAGCAACCTCACTGGCTTGCTACTAACCAGTATTAACTGATGTTTTGCTATCCCAGGCTCATATCTGATGGCTCTTGGGGCATTCTTACCGCTCTCCTTCCAGCACAGTGTTGTTGTAAATTGACACGTAAAGTAGCACTGCACTGAGCAACACAGAAACATCTTCTAAGGGCATGGAGACCTCTAGTAATCTTCCCTATCACTTATGGAAAATCAGATTCTTTAGAAATTTGCAGTGAAAATCTGTTTGGGGAACCAGAAGAGAATTAGAAACAAGACCCTTGAGTACCTTCCGTCTGTGGCAACCTTCCTCTCTGTTGGTGAGGGTAATTTGTGGAGGGAGCTTTGACATTAGAGAGGCCTTTATTGATTGAAGAAAAAAAAGAAAAAGAAAAAGAAAAAAAAAAGGAAAAGTAGCAATTTTTCAGTCAATAGTACGATAGTACATACTCTTAAATAACTCTAATAGTACAATAGTACATACCCTTAAATAACTCTGACACTTTTTGGAATGGTGTGCCTGGGACAGTGTAGTCAAGTCACAGTGACTTTCTGAGCATTAGCTTAGTACCTATTACTTGCTCTGACCCAGCTTCCTGGCAAACAGCTAGCAGTGATGAGCATCTCTTTCCTGTCATGAGAATTTCATGGGTTTCAAACAACATTTTCATGCCATATTTCACTTCTGTGTCGGGGTTTCCTCAAATTTCTGCTGGGCCACACAAATCGTATGTTAGAAATCTTTGCAGGGAAGAGCCCATCTAACGTTACCTCATCAGCACTGATTCCTTTTAGCTAGAGTGCAAAACTATTTTCGGCTATTTTCATGCTCGCTATTTTTAGCTCCATTAACCTCTTGACTGAATATAAATATTTATTGAGGGTTACCTCCCTTGTTTGTCCAGTTGCTTCAAAGGTTAGTGAAAAGTGGATGCCTGCTTGACCTCTTTTATGCTCATTAGTTGGTTCTAATTGTTCCCTGAGAGATCATGATTTCGACCCTGTTTGTCCTTGTCAAATTTGTCTGGTTATGGCATGTAGGAATATGAAGACTTTTAACAGAAATAACATTTCAGGTAAAACTCATCTACCTACTATAAAGAAGTGAACTATATTACAGTTTCGTTATATGCCATCATTTCCAAAACCTAAGGTTCTTGCTGTATGGTCCCATGTTACAGACACCCAGTTTAGCTGGTCCTTGTTGGTAGGACTTGGGCTATATGGCTTATGCATCTGAGTAATTGGCAGCAGTTCTTTAGGAGGGAGAAATAAAGTTTAATTTTGCTTTTGAACTCTTATTTTTAAGCAGCTATAGTATTGTTTCATGAAAAAAAGTTCATTTAAATCTTAAAAACTAATCAAGTAACAGTTGACTAACATTTCTGAATTAGCTGAAATACAATTTTAAATAAAAAATGAGGCACCTTTCTTTAGGCTAGAGATACTCTAATAAACTGTAAAAAGCCATAACATAAAGAAGTTAAATTCTCCCACATTTTAAGAATAAACAACTAAATGTTACACTGAAACAAATACATCTTCTGAATTACAAGATGATTTTCCTAGTGTGCTCTGAGTGCCAGAGCATTACCATACTTTATTTCAGGTAGCATGGTATCCCAAAGGTAAAGAGCTATCATGAAGAACATTTGCAGCCAAGAAAGCCCTTTTTCATGTGCCTTGGTGGATCTCCGCTGTGGTTGTGTGGTCAGAATGAAGGTCTGGGCAGCTCTCAAACAGGTCCCAGACTTCTCAGGTTATAGCAGCGCCTTAAATCCCAGAGACACTTAGTGCAGATTGGAAAGCGCTGGTGTAATGCGCTCCAAGCACAATATTCTGCTTTTCGAGTTGCCGCATTTTGCACCAGCTTCAGCTTTCAAATGGATTTAAAATGTAGCCTCAGGTGTAGCACATTGCAGTAGTCTAATCTGGAGGTGATAAAGGCATGACTGATTTAACCATAGCTTCTTGTTATCTTGGACCGGGGTCTTTTCATTTTAACCATTTTAGGGAAATGGCCTTTCTGGAATCAGCAAGCTTGCTTCAGTTCTCCCTGTGCAACAAACCACAAGAGGAACAAGCCTTTGCCACTGGTGAAAGTCTCCTGGGAATGTGTGAGCCTCACAAAACCCCAGACCCCCAAGAAATGCTGCCGTGGTCCATAGCAAGCGTGCTGACTCATCTCACAGCTCATATAATATGCCTCTGAGGTACTTCAAAGAGAAGTCATTGCCCATCTCCCTTAGTTGAGCTGCCAAGCTTCACAAGCAGCCAGGGCCTTCTGAAGTCTTGCTTTCATATTAAAAGAAGTTTATTTACATATCTATGCAGCTTGGGAGCAGAGCTGTGGGAGAGTGGGAGATTCCTCTGAGGTGTCCACCAGTGCTTCTCAAGTAGCAGAGCTGTGAAAAGAAACACCCCATTTCTCCTCCTGCCTGTCTCTACACCTAGTAACCACTCACAGCTGCTGACCTGATTACAAGTTTTACTGATCTGGAAGCTAATTTCGTGATCTCCACTTAGTTTCTTAAGTTTCATGCAAAACTGTGAACAGGAGACTGCCACGTGGACTCACGTCGTGACTGCTGGTGCTCAGCCTGCCTGCTATTGCAGAGACTCCACGTCAAAACGCAGGAGGCACCAGCCTTATGTCCTCTTTTTCCATAAAATCAGGAGCAATAACATGGGGCTAAACCTTCAATTTATTAAAAGCAGAAATAGGAATTAGGTCTTGCAGAAAATTAAATTGATGCCATCTTCAACACTTAGTTTGGTTTTGATTTGTTTGTTTTTCACTTAGCATCCTGCTTAAAAACAGAGAAGGTTTGAGTTCTCGAATCACATATAGCATACTTGGAAAAATCTACCGCCTGGATAGTATTTCACTATCAGTTGATTACACTTGGGATTACCAGAGACTAAGAATATATTTTTATATGAGTACAAAAAACACAGTAATGGCTTGTCTGAAATGGCAAATGGAGAAATTCAGCATTTGGTAGGAACATGCCTTGGTCTACACAGTCACTAACATTGTGCCAAGGCTAGTAACTTTTGTAATTTAATATAGGAATTAATGCAGCCATAGGCTGTTTTGTTGTAGGTGAAACTAAAAGTTCAGACTTTTCTCTAATAGGAGACGGAGATGGTATTTTGATTATCTTCCCTCTTATCTCGTGCTGATCTTTTTCAGCTCCTGCCTCGTTTATATCATCATTTTATTTATAGTTGACATGTAAATAATATGTACTGATTTCATAATCAGAACTGTCGGGTTTCTTGACAATTTATATATGAAACTAACCAAATTAGGGAAAAAAAAAACTGCCATGTTAACTGGCCAGTGAGAACATGGCTTTAAATTCAGATTTCAAACCCAAGTAGTAGAAATGACTCATGTAATCTAAAACTGCACATAATCACTATTTCTCTTGCTCCTGCATTTCCAATACAAAAAGCAGAATCTGAAAGTGAGGCATGTAATTTCTTTGTTTTCAGTATTTATTCATTAAGTAGATATATTGTCATTAATTTTCACATCCCTTTTTACTAATTTAATTCTTAACTTATATGTTGTTTTCCAACACTTTTGAAACATAAATAATGTGGTATAGTGGAGTGCATATAGAAAAGGTACGATTTAATCATTTATACAAAAATGAAAAATATAAAATATAATTCAAGCAAGAAATACTGTGTTGGATAGCAAAGGAACAATGGAAACAGTATGAAGTACCGTGAAGTTCAACCTCTTTTTCCAGCATCTTTAACAAAATATTGATATTACTATATACTTATATCAGTAAAATGTTTTAAGTAATATTTTTTCAATAAATCTTTTCTTGTATATTCTGGGAATGTAATATGTGCTATGATACACATAGGACATTCATTTATAGAACAGTTTTAGGCAATAAATAAGGCCAGAGCATCTGAAATCTCCATGCAAATGTGTGATTTTCTATGTTTTGATATTTTTGAATTCATTTAATCATGTAGAATATCACAATAGACTGTTGCAGGAGCCAGCAACAGAGATGGAATAGAAAATAGCAGAACAAATTCTCTTATGAAAACTTGGAATGCCTTAGACAGGATAATATCTCAGATAAAAAAGGGTTACTTCATGACTTTTCTATTGTACTTTGTACTCTGTTGTGGTTTTGTGTTTGGTATAGAGAGCAAGAACCATGAATGAGGGAAATTTAAGTGGCATTTCAGTACCACTTACTGAATGACAAAGTCGGGATTGCGCACTTTTTTTTTTGCCATATGATTAGTAGGAATTAAGCATAAATAGGCTTGAAGCCTCTACCTTGTCTCCTCAAATACCGATTTCTCTAGATATATCCCAGATATATACAGGAGATTTGTTAAATGTGCATCTCCTCCCTGTATGTTTTTCAATGGATGTCACGTTTTATTTCTGTGTGTTGAATGTATTCATACAACTTTTACAGTCTTTCTGGAGACAAAGAGTAGTGAATCATTAGCATTATTATTATTTCAACCATAGTAAAATCACACATCAACACTTAGCAAAAGGGGAAAAATTACATTATCCATTCAGAACAATTTCCTATGATAATACAAATGTTACCCAGGACAGATCTTTGAAATGGATACTGATTCTTTAAATTCTTTCCTGTCTGTTTCAGGAAACAGTGAGATCCTGTTGATAATGAAGTACAATGTGTCTAAAGTTCACTTCTAAACACTTGGCTCTTTGCTGTGAAAGTCATCTGCATTCCCTTTATAATTCAGAGCCACCAGAGATCTGCTTAATCTTGGAGATCTGATCCAATATCATTCGGAAAAAATCCTTGATAATAGTTCTACCATTCAAATCAGTGAAAGAACTAAAGCTTACTGCTCATGTCTTCTTAAAAAAAAGTCCCGAGGCAGGGGAATAAGACCTTGGCTTATGGGTTTGGAGATTTTGTTGTTTGCAAATAAAATGATTATTACTATTATTATTCAAGTTCTTAATCAAGGCAAGCAAATGGCATCTGTTTGTTATCATCCTTCCTACAGAAGACAAAGGCTGCAGTCCCCATGGTGCTGACGGCTGGCCCCAAGTGGTTGCTGGATGTGACTTGGCAAGGAGTAGAAGACAACAAAAACAACTGCATTGTGTACAGCAAAGGTAAACACAAGCTCATTTTTCTCTTACTTTCTTTTGCAAGGTATTAGCCTCGAAATATACCTATTGCATAATAGACAAATGGACTAGTGCATTTTTCCTTGTCTTAAAATGTATTAGCTTGCATTCCTATTTTGCTACCGTGTGCCTTCCTCCTTTTCTCTTCTCTTCTCTTCTCTTCTCTTCTCTCTCTTCTCTTCTCTTCTCTTCTCTTCTCTTCTCTTCTCTTCTCTTCTCTTCTCTTCTCTTCTCTTCTCTTCTCTCTCTTCTCTTCTCTTCTCTTCTCTTCTCTTCTCTTCCCTTCCCTTCCCTTCCCTTCCCTTCCCTTCCCTTCCCTTCCCTTCCTTCCCTTCCCTTCCCTTCCCTTCCCTTCCCTTCCCTTCCCTTCCCTTCCCTTCCCTTCCCTTCCCTTCCCCTTCCCTTCCCTTCCCTTCCCTTCCCTTCCCTTCCCTTCCCTTCCCTTCCCTTCCCTTCCCTTCCCTTCCCTTCCCTCCTCTCCTCTCCTCTCCTCTCCTCTCCCTCTCCTCTCCTCTCCTCTCCTCTCCTCTCCTCTCCTCTCCTCTCCTCTCCTCTCCTCTCCTCTCCTCTTTTAAAAAAGGCAACATGATGTGTGCAATGTATTAAATGTTTTTTTACAAACAGAGGGATATAAGCTGACATAAGACATACCATCCACTTCTCTCTGGGACTTAGTGTCCCTTGAGAAACCTCAGATCTGTTATTATACATTTTAAATAAGCGAGTTCTTTCTGACATTTTATGTGACATACCAGGTTGCATTTTTGCATGTTACATTGCATTGCAGATTACTAATTGAAATTTTAGTGTGTAAGAAGGATTCGAACTTGATTGGACTGTAATAAAAACTCATGTCAGCCTGATAACAGCAGATAAGTGCAAGTAGATTTCAGAGTTGTTACCTTTGATATTGCAGTATCCAGGAACGTTCCAGTTTCTTTGTGGAGGGAGGATGTGATGATGCTTCACTGTAATGTAGTGGAATGCATATTGTTTCTGTTTTATGTGAGTTGTCAGATTTGCTCAAGTGAATATAAGCTTGTATGAGATACCCTCCCAGCTCCAAACAATCTACATCTAAGCTACTGCATCCAGCAGCTACTTTGGCTCAAATGCAAAGGCGCTGAGTTCAGTCCATAGCACCCTGGACTATGCACCATGCTGTTTAGTCAGTTGCTATGAAAGCTCTGGACATGTGGGTATATTATCATTAATGCATGCTAAAAGCTACTTGAATACATGTACTAAGAATAACCTATTTAGTGTAGCTTTTTTTGGCATTCCCAGTGAAGATCAGGTTGCAAAACTCTGACTTTCCTTCCTAGTATTTCAATCACCAAACTCAGCACTTTGTGAGTACTTCAGAACACATGCACTCTTGTTTAATTTCTTTTAGGTTTTATTTCTAACCAAACAGACCTACTGAGATCAAAGATTTGTTTGCTGAGGCAACCTAGTGACCATTTCAGCATACAAGCATCCAAGCAAATAAGCACCCATATCAATATATTAACATACAAAACACTAATCATAACATCAAAGACTCCTAAAACTTACTAGAAACAATTACAACTTGTTCCTATAATCATTGCAATTTATACACTTATAAGAGGATTGCTTTTAAACTGCCATAAGCCTTTGAAAGTTGAAACGCTCAAAACAGGGAATTTGCATGTTAAAAATGAGTTGCACAACAGGGTTTTATAAATTCTTTCTATTATAATTACAGAAAGCCAACACATTCATTCTGCAACCTGAAACACCTGCAGTACCAGAGAACTGGGCTCATATCTAAAAAGGGCTGAGCTGCCCTTCCTTTGCAGCTTTCTGATTGCTACCCAAGTGAAAGAAGTTGCAAAGTGTTCTCAGTATAACGCAGCGAGGCTTTTCTTCATGAATCCAAAGCTGCAATTTGCTATTCATAGTATTGAATAAGGTTCATAGGCAAACTTTTCTGCAACTTTCTTTTTAATGTAATGAGAAACTACTTTCACGCCAAAAAACAGTTTCTGAAAATTCCCATAGGATGATGTCATATCAAGTATTATATTCTTACTGTAATTATAATAATACTTAGCACATACATACCAGTAAGACTTTTCATCTTCAAAGTACTTACGAACACTGACTAATTCATTACACAGCTTCAGTGCTATCTGGTGATTGAATCTGTTGAGATATAAACTTTTTTTTTTTTCATACATTAAAAACTGTCTTCAGTTTGGCACAATATAACTGGAATAAAATGTTATTCTTTTCATTCAAATATGCTGCTTTTTGTTGTACTAATGATGCTTATTTTAGTCCTTGGTAACAAAGTATTGTGTGATAATTGTATAGCACTCAAGATGGTTTTTGATACCTATGCCTCACAATGTAGATGCATATTATAACTGAAGTGAACCATCATTGATAAATACATATTAAATTCCTGCAGCTTCACTAAAATGATATGGGAAATAAGTTGCAGATGTGGTTTATCTTCAGTACATTCTGTTCATTTCTTCGCACTTTGCTCTGTTGTTCATGAAGTACCTACACTTGCCATGAACCCTGCTGGGATTTTTGTGCTGGAAAGATTAATAGGTTTGGATCACAAAACAATGTCAAATAGAAGATGGTAAAATAAATAAATACAATAATGTTTCTTCCTTCAATTTGTATCTCATCATTCCAGGTTACATTGCCT
The DNA here is from genome assembly GCF_059628265.1 of Tinamus guttatus. NCBI lineage: Eukaryota > Metazoa > Chordata > Aves > Tinamiformes > Tinamidae > Tinamus > Tinamus guttatus. The sequence goes on along the minus strand of NW_028288880.1, from coordinate 127,254 downwards.
TGATTTGTGTTAGCTTTCTGTCTCCTGTAGTGCCATTACCTCTAATGAAATGGTGTCAGCTGGCATGAAGTTGTAATTCGATGTTATTTTGCAGTTGCATGTGTATAATTTTGTTAGTTTGTTTAGCAATATATTGTTATTTCTGAAGGCAATTAGCTGAACAAAATGTGTGGAATTGTACGTACGTGATTTGGTCACCTAGGAGTTGTTTTTCTCACTATACCCAAGATAAGATGAGTAGACCGAATTGGCAGATTTCTAAGAGAAAAATAAGTTGGAGAATTGGCTAGCACTAAATGTTACTGGTCAATGAGCTGCTGAAGTGCATGCCATATTTCTTTTTAGCTTATTACAGTGATACCTTTAAGAACAGAATTTTTCCCGAGGGCTTTCACAAGAACACAGGAATGTCCTCGTGACTTCCAGCTCCCTCGAAGCTCCAGGCACTGTCCTCCCCCTTATATTGCCTGCCCAAAATCACAGGGAGATTTTCAGCATTGAAAGAGGAGATCAGGATGTAGTTCCTACTGAAAGTGAATCCGAAATGGCCATCTAATTCCCTAATATTTTCACTGAGTAAATAAACATGGAAGTGTGTGTATACATATGATGCACATATATAGGCTTGCATTGACATGTTTACCCAGTGGAATCTCAATTCAGATTTATATAAATTTGTAAATTGAGACACTTCACTGACTTCAATTCATGCATCAGGGTACATTTAGGATGAATAGCTAAATAATTATTCAACATTCGAAATTAATTTTATTTAATCTAAAATAACTTATTTCTATCAATATTCTTTAAACCCACATCCCAGCAGCACTAAGACAAATTATGAAAGGAGAAGCCAGCTCATTAGTAGCCTTTTTTACAAGTTGTGGTACAGGCTCTTTACATTCATGACATGTGTCATTATCCTTTTCATTTTTTTTTTAATAAAAAGGAAATATTTGCAACTGTAGTACACAAAGAAGCATGTTTTTTTGTTTTAATAGCTCTCAGATTAGTGGTTCCATAGGTGCAGCATCTGGAATTTTAAGACTGATTTTGGGAATTCTGCTTTAGATAGATTTCCAAATATGTTCTTTCAAAAGACAGTCACCGAGTTTCAGTAATTTGAGATCCAGACACATCTGAAGGAAGTATTTGTGCTTGAACTGTGTATTCATCACAACTTAATGTACCTGAGCATCATTCATCCCTACCATAGCACCAGATCTGGTAAAGCTGTAACACCAGAGGAGTCCAACAGCAACCTAGGAAGGGACAGGGGTATTAATAGTAAATTGTCCACTGGGAATGTAAGGGATTAAAAAAAAAAAAGGCAATAAGACTGAACACAAGATGAACTGTAGAAAATACAGGTGCCACAGACTGAAAAAACACACATTTCCATAGATATTATTTAAAGCATTTCTGTGCAATGTATGGATACCGTATGTTTAGTGGCATTGTTAAAACAGGGTGCCTGTACAAATATTTAGCTGTGGGAATTATAAAATCATAAGGCGATTAAGTTAGCTAGTTGTGAAATTCCAATATTGCTTTTTAAATGACTTCAGGATATAGGAGGTGCTAAGGTTATTATCTGTTATCAGGAATACAGCGGAATTGTACAACTGGATAATAACTAAACAACTGACACAATGTAAAATTACATTATCAGTGTGTTAAAACAAAATTGCGCCCTAAAGGAGTCTACATGCCAGCTCAGAGCTGCAGTGTAATTATGCTTAACTCTGATAATTAAAATACAACGGAGATCAACAGAATCATTTTCATTAAGAAAATTATTAATGATGGTGGTATAACAGTAATTGATTGCAGAGCACCACAGGATAACTCGGTGCAGGGAAACCAACATGCTTAAAATATGGCCGGGCCCTTCGCGTTGCGCTGCCGAACGCGGAGCGGGAAGTTCAGGCGGGAGCCGGAGTGAAGGTTTCCTCACAGAAACCGAAAATGGCCACTTTGAAGGGGGGCGCCGAGGGCCGCGCGTGTCGGCGGGGACGGACGGACGCGGACGGACGCGGGGCCGGGGCCTCCCGTGGGGCTGCGGGCGCTGGGGCCGTTCCCGGCGCACGTTCATCCCTCGGGGATGCTCCGATTGCCCCCGCGCATTGAAACGCCACAAAAACCCTCCGCTCCTCCGTGCGAGAAACCCCAGTCGGTGCCTGCTGAGAGGCTGTAACCGAATCCGAGCCGGGAAGGATGTTGCCTAAGGGGAGAACCAAGAATTCTCATTTTCTTTTAGCGAGCCTGGAAGCAGGGGGGTGTCGCGGGGAGCGATTCTCCGCCTCGCGCAGCCGTGGGTTCTTGTTGTTCGAGCAGATGCTGCTTTTGAAAGCGGCCCAAAAAAGCCCCTTCTCCAATCGCAGCGGCGAACGAGCCGGCGAGGGTGGATTTGCAGGATGGGATTAGCTAAAATGACAGCTGCCCACATCGAAACTGTGTCATGGAGCTAATTTGTGCATAGGAGCTGCGAGAGAGGCCGAATGCAGGAGAGGGCAGAGCTCAGGACGGGGCGCTGGGCTCCACGGGCGCTCCCCGTGCACGTGGCAGCCGCTCGCTGGCGGGTTTTAACTCAGTAAATAACTAATTGCTTTCCTACTTCAGCAGTGCTCAGGGTGCCTTAATTAGCTCCTGCCTGCGTCGTGCTTTGCAGATACAAGTGCTGCAAAGGGGTCATGTGCCAGGGCTGCTTAGAATTGGAGGTAATTTTTAATTAATATTGGACATTTAAAATAAAATCTAGTCTATTTTTTACCTTCATAGAAAAAGGTCATTGTGGCAACAGAGGATTTCTTTTCTGCTAATGACAGAAAACTGCTTTTCTTAATTGTTGTATGCAATCCTTTATACTATTTTTCCCCCCCAAGAGTGACTTTTCAGCTTGCAAATACCTTTTTATTTTTTCCCCCAATTTTGAGCAGTGTAGTGACACATTGCACCAAAAACACAGAATGTCAGGGCCCCTAATGAAGTGTTGGTCAAACGTTAGAAAAGGTTTTAAGCACTGCTGTGTTAGGAATGAGTATATTTTGTTTGGGGTCTGATAATAAATTGTTTAATAGGCCAGTGGTTAACTTGGGGCATATATTTCGGATTTTCTTTCACATGTTATGAAAAGCAAATTCTGTGAATTTGCTTAGCCCATTGCACTGCAGGAGCTGCCTCCGTTTCTAAACAAGGGGCTGTCACTTTTGGCGAAGTGATGGACTTATGTATGGAAAACAGGGGGTTTATCAAAATGAATCTGAGGCTCGTGCAGATCTCAGAGGACTTGGAGGACCTTGTTTTACACTTATTTCTCCCTGATGCAGAAAATCATAAAATATTTCTCAAGAGAAGTAATGCTTTCATAAAATAAAATCACAACAGCACTTAAATCCACTTCAGTAGTTTCCAACTTGAATGGGACCCCCTGTAATCCCCTGTCATGAGCCAGCAGGGAAAAAGGCCCTTGGAGTCCCTGGAAGAGTGTCTCAAACGTGGATATAAAAGCACGACCCGTTCCCGCTTGGTTTTGCAGGGACCTTGAGCAGGCAGGATGCCTAATGAAACGATTACAAACAAACTAATGCAAATCAATGTTGCTACTTTCTTCCCTGGCTGCACCAGAACACAAGATTTTGCCCCCATGACTATTGGTATTTATTGCTGGTTGACAGCAATAAACAGCAACCGGGACTTAATTCAGCCAGGAGAGAAGGGATGATCCCAGCCTCAAAAAACTCACCAAGCAGAACAGAAACACTATACTCTTTCCTGCTTTTTGTTTTATACCTGTGCAAGTAGAACCAATGGAGGATTATCTGCCTTAGAGAGTTTAGAGGCCAGAGCCTTGTAGATGATCTTAATTATCTACAAGAATAAGGTTATTTTGTGTATCTCTGCTGAATTCTGTGGTATTTATCTTATAGCATAAACATAATTATTACATGCCCTCTAAATTGTAAGCCTGTAGCTAATACAAGGAAGATCACAAGAAATGTGGCTGCATTTCCCCTTTCAGGATGAGACTGCTTCTGCTCATTCAAATAGCAGACAAGTGATATTTTTAGGTTGTTTTCATTAAGGTAATATATGTAGGGCTTTTTTTCTTTTTTTTTTTTTTTGCTCTCCTTGTCTTCAATTTTGTTATTTATTTCGTTAATTGAAATTTGAATTCTTTTTAATTTTAAGAGGAAGAAACAGGCAGAATACTTACATAATTTCCACAAAATGATACGTTTTGAGATTGAAGCTGTAAAAAACTGTACTCTAGCATGTTAAGTGGATGGCTCACTCATTAAGCATAGTAGGAAAGGAAAATAAACCTAGCATGTATTCCTCACTGGGACCTTGTGGAAAGAATCATAGTTTCAACATTCAGACCTGTATGCAAAAAATAAATGCAGGTATCAAGCAGAAATTTTTGTTCTGGTAGTGTACTTGCCCTCATTTTTCTAAGCTGATTGCAGTTGAAGTGCTCCTTTAGACACCATTTTAAGAAAAGTGTTGTAATTATTCTCAGGACATGACATAGATGCTAAATGTGTTTTATTTTCTTTTCAATTAACTTGCTTTAATTTTTTTGATCTGTTATGCCAAATAAATACTGAGGCCTACAAGCCTCGTGACCCCTGTGGCTCGTGGTAGTGTTGCCTCTGTCATCTTCCCTGCAAAGCAGAAGGAAAGAAAAAAGCCCCCAAATTTGCTGAGCCACACATTTCAAGTTGTTGACAACCCCATCCATGAGAAAACAGAAGAAAATATATATGCACTCTGTCCTGTCAAAAGGCTTTCGCCTTATCTTGAGAGACTGTCAGGGCAGGAACATCATGGAATGGACAGGAGTCTATTAAATTAATAAGCTGCTGGATGGTGTCTGGAGAGTTATGATGCTCCATAAATCCAGTCTGATCATGGTGGACAAGGTTTAAATCTGCAGACTTCTAATACACATCCAGTTCCTGTATTGGATTTGAAGTTTTGTGCTGGAGACACAGAGATAGTCCTGCAGCCTGTGAATTAAGATTTATCATTTTTTCATACTGTTTTTTTTTTTCCAGTTTTCGACAAAAATGAAAACACCTTAGGGATCCTGGCAAATGCTACTACGTGAAATGAAAGAGCTGTTGTCAAGGTGAAACCATGACCTAGAAGCCTAAAATCAAACCTTGGTCATTCTTTATGGCAGCTCCATCAGCACGGAGCGTAAAAAGGTCTATATGGAAGGAAACGTGGTGCATATATCAGCAGCCTGTTTTATAGGAATTCCTATTAAAAAAAAATACTGTGAATTTATGATGCAAGACAAACTAATGGTGGCAGGTGCACTATGCAAAAATGAAAGGGAAAAAGATGTAGAGATTCATTCTTCACCCATTATCGGTTGTTCTGTGTATCACCGACAGCAGGATCAAGGCTTTCGTGTATCTTACCTCTAAATATCCTCAGTCTGGTGGTAATAATTAAGGGAAGACTCTCCCATCATGTCCAAGGTGCTTAGTTTCCAGGAAAATGTGAGAAGTGTGAGGTCGATGTTGACTATGTAGTGCTGAATACTGCCAGGAACAGAATCTTGAAATCATTTTGAGTGTGTTTCGTGTCTAGCTGCTTACAAAGAAGTCATACAGAGGACAAAATTCCATCCTCTGGTTACCCACACCTAACAGACCTGCGTGTTTGTGGTTTGTTATTGAGTCACTAAACTCATAGTCTTACTATTCTGGATACTCAGGTGATTAGTGTGTACTCGTATATAGCCAATAGCACAGCTAGTGTTTGTAACTTCCCAAATTATCTAACATATCAGACTTTAATTAATTTATTTATTGATAATACATAGAGTCTGCGTTAGTTTTAAAAGCAATCCATGCTCATTTTTGTTCTCATTGTTAAATTAGGAATTTAGGGAAATTTCTTGAGATTAAAGATTAAAAACATTGTGCGTGTGGAAAGAAATGAAAAACTCCTGTTGCAGCACTGAGGAAATTCTAATGTGCTTTAGGCTCAGAGCAATAGATTCAGAGCTGGAAACAATTGAAAAAAGTTCTCCCTGGTGTGAAGTTTTCTTAAAAAGAAATAATATATAATTATATATATATATATAATATGTATTTACATATTACTAGGGAACACAGGTTTTCCAGTAGTGTGAGGAATTTAGAAAATGGTACAGGGAAAAACATCTTAGGATATGTAAACCAATACAGAAAGAGTGTTGGAAACTCAGATTGGATTAGAAACACTAGAAGAGGTGTGTGTTAGGACTTAATCAGACAGCTTTAATAACTGCTGTAACTTCTTGCTTAAAAAATAGAAATATGTAATCAGATAATAGTATAGTAGCAGTAAAGACAATGCACAGATTACTGAGGATGGTAACAAATGGAAGACAGTCTGGAGAGAACCAAGAAGCAGTCGGTTAGCAGGAATTGACTGATATGCCCTAACCTTGAACTCTGAAGCTGTGCTGAAGAATTACGTTTGGTACGGGGAGCTGAAGCAAATGTTCAGAAATGTGGGAACATCTGAGGCGTGGGGGAGCGAACTGGGTCTTCGGCCAGCCAAAAAGTTTGTCGAAAGATGTGCGAGGGAACTGAAAATCTGAGATGAAAAGGAACGTCTTTGCAGTAGGAAATGAGAGGGATGGCATCGAGAGATCATTGTGCATCTTTTATTAATAAACTGTTCTTTTAAATGTGAACAGGCTTGCTTCTATGGTGGCTGCATGTGCATTTTAATGCATTTAAATTATGAGAGGTTTAAATGCATTTTCAAGTTACAATTAAATGAAAATTTAAAATAAGACTGACAGATTGCTAAGGCTAAGCCAGTTTTATGATTAGGGTTCAATTAAATTATATTTATCATTGCAGCAAATGAAGTATAAAATCACAAACAATGATATTTTTCAGTGGCTTGCTTTGGTGGAAACTGTAGCCTGAAGTATGACTTCAAGACTTTTATCTTCCATTCCCTCCTAAAATAGAAATTAATTAGGGCTAAACAAGAGTTGGCTGTATGCTCAGAACCCTATCCTGAGAGTCTTTCGTGGACCAATGGTCCAGGATCAATTTACTAAGAAAACTGTTTTGAGATGCAAAGTGTTCTGTATTTTATTTGATTTTACCTAGACAAGTTAGAGGGAAAAGTTGAAATTTTAATAGTAGTTTTAAAAAATGAACAGTTTTTTTTTTGCTTTCCTGGAAGCCACTTTGGGCTGTTCGCACTGTCTAAGAAAATATGCTGGTTGATTTGGTTATATAACATGTGAGTCTCCACGTTGTTCTGTTAAACTCCTTAAATACAGTCACGTCTCTTGTCATGTACCTTCTATTTAAATCTCTAAATGTCATAAGCTTTGGAGTGATTCAAGGAAAAAATACTTTTTTATACATGCATGCTATTTCTCAATTTCATCTACTGCATCATCCCTTATGAAACAAGACAGTTTTCCAACTTGCCATGATACGATGATCTTTCTCCCATATGTATGGCACTGCTCTGTCTTTAGAATGCACAGTGCAATTCCTAATTTATTTCCCCTTCCTTTTAGCATACAGAAATATGCATTAAAGAAACAACATTTTTGCATTCTGTTTCTTTGGTTTGAACGTAGTTACATAATCTAGGACAAAACGTAACAAATGGATTAACTTTGGAAATTGACTTGACTTTTTTGGCATATCTAAAAACAGATCCGCAGCCTCACAAAAAATGATGTTCCTTCCAAAACACCATTCCTGCGCTTTATGAAAGTGTTCCTAGGTGACATTAAGCAGAAAAATTAATTTCAAATCAATTACACATAAAAAGAAAAAATGATAATATATTCAGCGAGAATATTCCAAGAAAGTGATGAGCTGATGTATGACCTTCTTCTCTTTGGGAACATATGTACATGTTCAGCAAAGCTAAGCCTGATCCTAGAGTTAGCACTTGGATTTTCACTGTGTTGCTAATTATTGCAAAGTCTAAACATCTGAGCAGTCGAATACTGAAAGGTATAGTTATTTGGAGAGAATTCAGGTCCTGAGTCAGGGAAAAAAAGCACACATTTAGGAGTGCTTTCCCTAGCAAGAGGATTTTAATTGAGAATTCTTTAGGCTGTTAAATTGATGTGTATGAAATCTTGGTGTTGGTCCTTAAGCTGAAGATATTGAAGAAAATTCCTAGGTTCTGGGTTGCCATTTTGGTGTGTCATTATGTGTGTCTGCATCATATTGCCTTTGAGACTTTAGCATCTTAGGAGATCCAATAGGAACTGATTAGCTGAGGTTTCATTTGAGCACATTAGTCCAAAAGACAACCATTAATATCAAGTAGGATTCTTTTTTACTCAGAGTTTCTTCCTTTCTTTCTGTAGGAAAGCCGGGTCAATTTGCTTTTGGGATTGGCAGGTTTCAGCTGCTGTTATTGATAGTGTTTGCTGCTGGGGGAAAGGAAACATTCTATAGGTTTTACCAGCAAGTCTGAATCTAATTCTCTGTTTTGGTAGTGATCCGATCAAATTTCAGCTTTATTCCATGAATCATACATCAGATTTATCAAACTTCACACTATCACATTTATGTAGTAATGCCTTGCCAGATATTGGTGGCTCTGATTCCTACTGCAATGAATTAGCTATTTGTAGCCCCCTCAAATTAGCCAGGGGACACATAAGGGAGAACACAGAAATAAGGAAAAGGTCTACTCCAAGGAACTTAGTACAAGAAATCTATTTACCGTCCCATAATTTTCCTCATTCATCTTTTTGTTGAAACCTCCTGCTTTACACAAATTTAGGGGCACAGAAAAAGATGTCGAAAATCAGAGGAACCAAGTCTGTCTGAGTAGTCCTTTCGAGCATGTATGACAAAGCATGATGTGATCGTAGAGAATTAGGCACCAAAAGATACTGACCTCTGTCCTTGGTAGGTGGGAAAAATGTCCAAGACAGGGTAAGTCATCAGCAGTGACTTCCAAGTTCCCCAACATCCCTTCATCATAGATCCTAAATATTTTGTAATCAATTGGCCTCTGTGGCAAATTGAAACACCAGAGATGCAGGACTTAGTGTTCAGGAGATAAAAAGGAACTGTCGGAAGTAATTGAGCAATCCCCAACACTATGATAATGTGGGGTTGCTTAATTACACTTGTCTTTGTTCCCTTTTGAAAATAGGATACATCATTCTCTCTTTTCAGAGTCTATACAGTAGCCTAAGTGTGATACCCTAGCAGCTGACTTTGTATAGCTGAACTAATAATCAAGCTTTGCAGAGCAATGACGTGCATATTATATCTTCAAAATCTTTTTGTATTTTCTACGGAGAATATTTCATATAAAATAAACTTGCACACGAGAAAGAATAACTTTTATTTAACGCTCTTCATGTTTGAGCATCCCAGATGGTGAATGTCTGAGTCATGACATTCATGCTTGAAATCCAGGAGGATTCTTCTCGAGTGGAAATGTTTTTATACTGCTTTATAATATGTGCAGTAACGCTATGCATCCTTTTAAGGCAGGGGGAAAGAGGCAAACATTTCAAGTGTTATTATTTAGGAAAGGTTTGACTGCTCAGCATGTCTCTTCAGATCTGTTGCTATAAAGAATCAAGGACAATAAAGGATTATTTGGAAATATATTGATGAACTGCCGAAATGTAACCCTGAGTCAGCCAGGCTTTTGATAAATACTGGGAGGTGGAGATGTTGTCATGCAGCATTACTGTATTGCATTTGGTTTATAGTTAGAAAAGTGAAATTTTTTTCTCAGTTTATTTTGGTGTTCTCTTTTTTTACATGATTCTTCCTTTAGGAGATTTAGTATTAAACACTTACTTTCCTATCCCAAGCACAACTTGCTCTGAGTTATTTAGAATTTGAGTGTTTACCAGTGATTAGCTGGAGAGACATTGTAAGCTCAGGTGGAAAAAAATGCAAGGCAAACTTGTCATCATTGTGTCATAGAGAAAAGAAGCTAAAACTTGAAAATATTAGAAACTAATTTTGGTGATTTCATTTGTATCATGTTAACTCTGTATCTGGATGCTAATTCATATTTCCCCAGAAATCACTGACAATCAGACTGGGGAAGAGGGCTCCAACTGTTGACTGGAAATCTTCTTTTTTTCTTTTCAGAATTGTACATTCTGTAATCCCTACATTAGTCCAAACTTGAGGCACTATGCAAATTTGAAAATCAAAAGTGGTGAATACCTGTTTTCTCTTGTAGACGGAAAAATGCATAAAGGCAACTGAATGGAGGGAATTCTAAATTGTCAAATTGTTCCTGGTTTTCTCTACTGCTTCTCAGATTCTAGTTTGCTGGCAATATAGTTTCATATAGTTTCAATAGATACACTAAGGAAAGTGCTAAGACCAGCTTTAACAGGGTTTTTCTTTTTTTTTTCTTTTTTTTTTCTTTTTTCTTTTTTTTTTCTCCTCTTTCTCTTTTAATCCCTGTGGGGCTCTGTGATTTTTCATAGCTGGACTAAAGTTGTGTCAACGGGAGACTTGCACCATAAAGACTGAAATGTTAAAGAAAGCTACAAGGAACAGCTTTGAGGCAAGGTTTCAAGCTTTGTCATCACGCTTGAAGAATTTTCTGTTTAATGTACTGTAATGCAGTATTCAATGGGGACAAGTTTAATTGAGTTTTACACAACCCAGTTGGGAGTAGCGCTGCAAGGTAGGTGATGTCTAGGTTTTTAATCTTCCACTCCAGAGAGGCTTGTTGACGAAGTGGTTCTTTCTCTTTGTAAGAAAAAAGGGAAGCATGAGAAATGATACATCCGTGGATAAAACCAATTGGCAACCCCCAAAGGAATGAGGGCGATAAGGCGAATCCAGCACTTGTAAGAAATAAAAGAATCCAACTGTTCATTTAAATGAGAAACAACACATGTGACTGAGGAGGCAGGGAGGCTGGTCGCGGGAGTGGGGAGGAAGAGACGAACGCGCCGAACAGCTGAGGCTGGAGTTCAGCATCCCAGGAAAACAGGCGAGTGTTTTAGTGGATTACAGGAGGGAGAGCTAATAGGGCATATTTTGTAGAAAGAAAAGGAGAGCTGCGCATCTCTCATATCAGCCAAGGTGGATAAAGTGGCAGGAGGGAGGACGCTGCTGTTAGGCAAGCCCTACTTAAAGAATCACTGCTCCTTCCCTGAGGCCTAACGCAGGCTCTCTATCAAACAGTGCAAAAATAGCACTGGACCCTGTCAAAGAGAAAATAATACCTTCTGTGTAAGCCGCAGTGTATTAAAGTCTAGTCCTGTTCAGGTTACTTCTGCTAGAACTTAAGCAGCCGGAGGATAAAGACGCCTCAGACAGACTGCTGGCCGATCGCCTCCCTGTTTTGGCTCAGCATCGCTGCTAGAGCAAAAATGCTGAATGTTCCCAAAAGCGCTGGCTGCTTCTTCCTCCAGCTTCTGCTCCCGCCCGTGGTGTGCTGTTCTGCACTGCAGCATATTTTAGTTGTTGTCTGTAAGGAGGTACTGATGTTGTTACGTCTTAAAACAGAGATCAGGATCGTTTCAGGTGTCACTCAGTATGGGAGAGCACTGTGTTGGGTGGCTGGTCGTTGGTTTTGCTGACAGAGGGATTTTCCTGCTGTCTCTGGAGTCACTCCCTGGAGGAACCAGTCCACTGTGTTTGGGGATAGTGCTCTGGTTTTTCTCTGCCATCTTAACGTGCAATCCCCCAAACTAAGGCGAACAGAGCTCTTGTCCTTCTCAGAAAACGCTGTTGGGAGCAGGGGCGGCCATGGAGGCCTGGGCACGAGCAGCGGCGCTGGTAGGCAGTGCCCATGCGGCCTTTGCAGCCCTGGAGCATGGTGAGGGGCATGAGCAAACTCGAGCTTAGCCTCCTGCTTTCGCAAAAGGTGACCCGGTGCCCTGTCTTCGCCCAGAGACGGACAAGCAGCCTCGGCTGCGGGCTGGGAGCTGCAGGCAGATTTGAGCAGGCGGTGGAGAGCCTCGGGAAGCAGCTACTGTGTGGGAGGGTTGGATGTCACCGCGGCAGCGCAGACGGCGACGCAAATGGAGAGCGGCAGCAGCGGCTGCAGCGGCTGCGGCGGCTGCGCTGTGCTCCTCTCCAAGGAACCGGCCGCAGTCCCTGGGAAACTTCTTATAAACACGTGTAGGGCTGAGCAAATAATTCACAATGAATAATTCATCTGACAAGTTTAGCCTTTTTTGTTGTTATTGGGTTTTTTTCCTGCTCATGAAATATCCATGAATAGATCTATGATGTGTAACTGCAAGCTTTGCAGTGTGTTAGTGTAGGTCTTTTCCTTTTCCTTTTCCTTTTCCTTCTTTTTCTTTTCCTTTTCCTTTTTCCTTTTTTCCTTTTTCTTGTTCTTTTTTCCTTTTCCTTTTCCTTTTCCTTTTCCTTTTTCTTTTTCTTTTTCTTTTTCTTTTTCTTTTTCTTTTTCTTTTTCTTTTTCTTTTTCTTTTTCTTTCTCTTTCTCTTTCTCTTTCTCTTTCTCTTTCTCTTTTCCTTTTCCTTCTTCTTTTTCTTTTCTCTTTTTTCTTTTTCTTCTCCTTTTTCTCCTCCTTCTTTTTCTTTTCCTTCTTCTTTTATTTAATTTAATTTCTTTGTGTAGCTTAGTGTGAAAAAGTAATTCCTTCTTATTAATCATATTAGCATTTTATATAGTCCAAAAGTAGGCCTTGAAGTTCAGCCCCCAGGTAAGTGAGGGCACTGAAGGAGACAGGTGCTTTTACCTTGCTGCAGCGGTTGTTTGTCCAAAAACGTTTTTCAGCGGGCTAACTTTACAAGGACACATCACATTAATTTTTATTTTGGCAGCCACTCCAGTCTGCATAGAAAAATACAGAAATGTCTGTTCTTTCCTGAAAGTAAATATCGTGGCAGTAATATCCTCTGAAGCGCAGCTCTCAGGTGGAGCACTGAGGAGTGGAGAAGAGCTTGGTGAGTGTGGGGCTGCACCCACAACTCCTGTTAAAGCAGTGCATATTTTGCAGGATTTGGTAATATATCTCTTTCTAGAATATATCCCCCTGTGGCCTGACAGTGGCATCCTTTGCCTATACACACAGATTCAAAGTATGGGGAGAAACTCCGTTCATACTGGCTAGTAAAAAATGAAGCCACTGTTTTCACAATGAATTGCTTGTGGTTAAATAAATATGAACTAAAGCCTGGGGTTGTCTGAGGTAAACACTCTGAAAATGTAATATTAGCAGATACTCTCACAGAAGATCCTTAGAGGAGAGATTTCTTTCAATACCTGCTCATTTGTCAATTCTCATGTTGCATTTACAATGAAGCAAAATAACACTATTTACTGTGGACTAAACTCAATATAAGTTTCTGATTTCATTTAAGTTGTAAATTGGAGCTTTTGCAGCCTAGTTAAAAATATAGCTAGAGATTTTTATTATTGATAGTCTTTCTATTTGTTGAATTTCTCCTATGTTTCTCTAATTTTATTTTTACACATTTAAAAGTATAGCCCGAAAGGAATATTTAAGAAATAGGTAGGAGTATAATAAAACTGTGGGGTATTGGGAAGCTGTAAGTGGGACTACTACAACCAAAATAATTCATGTGCTCTTCTTTAAATGTATTTAAGGTTAAAATAGGCTTTGTGGGGATCTCACAGATTCAATATACAGCTTTGCTCAGAAGAACAGCTGTGATGATAGCATCTATCAGGTCAATAGATCTGCTCATTGTCTGTGTTCGGAATTAAATGTGTAAGCTTTACTAGAAAAAAATTGTTCACTGTATTTCATTTTTGATGGTACAGAGGAATTCAATATAGCTAAGAAAGAATTAACTGGATTTTACTCATATACATCCTCATCAGAATTATTTAATAAATCCCAAGCTGTTCTCTACTGGTACAAACCTACTGAGGGTGTCGAATGCCTTCAACAGCTCTCATTAAAAAAGATCTAAATTGGACTTCAGCAGCACTGTAGCTGGTGGTGAGTGAAACAGAAAGAATCCAGCTTGGCTTTCAGAGCCTGCATGGGTTTACAGAACTCCCTGATATTTGCAAGTGGGTCTACTGAAGGTAGATATAATCAGGATGTTCTGAGAAACCCAACCTCTGTTTACAATAGTCTATGACCAAATATAATAAAAATAAATAATTAAATATAATAATAATAATTCTATTTTTTTTCTAATTCCATTTTTGTAGGTATTACATACTAACAAAAATATGTAAGGTTCAAATTTCACTTCAGTTAGTGAACACTGAATGAAGAAACTAGAAAAGAGAAACTTTGGCTTCTCTTCATTCTGAAAGCACAAGACAGTTTTGTTTGGTTGTAAGAAAAATAGGCATAAGATATTCTGCTTGCCCTCTTTACAAAGCAAAAAATACTGAATGCTCTCAGGGAAGTGCCTACCTTCCCTAAAAATGCTGGTGAAGGTACATTAGAATACAAGGAATGAAGCTACTCTTGTAACTCCTCTGCAGTATTCGCAGCTGCCAAGATCCAGAGCACATCTATCCTCATAAGAGAATGGCCAGCTTTGGTGGACATTCCCGAGCAAATGTGGCCAAATCTTGGCAAAAGTGAATCTAAATCGACTTTAATGGAGCTGGGATTTAGCTCAAACAGCAGAGTGTGTCTTGTCTTTTGTCATATTTCTGACCTCGATCTTTTTCAGCATCTCATTTGTAAAAAGTTGTAATTTTGGCCATTTAAGAGCTGGAGCAGAATAAGATCAGGAAACAAAGGATTTTCTGGGTATCATCATCCTGGAAACCTTTGTTCCTCTCGCAGATATGGAAATGCCCTTATAATTGCATGTTTATCTTTCTTAGAAAAGCCCTCATGCACAAAAGAAACAAGAAATCCTCATATATATGTATATATAAAGAATTTTATAGAACCTCTAATTATTTTCTTTTGGCCTTTGATTAGACTGAAGTTTAAAATTTTGGTGAGGTGGGCACCTGCCACTCTACAAGAAGTATCTCTAGCCTTCCTACAAATATATAAACAACAATTTGACAGGGGTCTCAATCCTAATATTTTTTGAAGATTTCACAGTATTTTCACTTTTCATTCCTTTGCATGTCACATCCATACCTGCAATATTCAGGATAATGTGATGTCTTCTCTTGGACATGCCCATCAGAGAAGGTGCCTGTCTGGACATCACCTTAAGCAGTGATAATGGAGAGGAAGGGACTGCTTCTATGTACTGCTATATGTACTGCTTTGGAAGGAAGACTTGGGTTTAGTGCTTTATGAGAGATTGGGGAAACAGAGGAATAGAAAATCGTAGAATCACAGAATGGTTAAGGTTGGAAGGGACCTCCAGGGATCATCTAGTCCAACCACCCTACTAAAGCAGGGACACCTAAAGCACGTGGCACAGGACTGCATCCAGGCAGGGTTTGAAGATCTCCAGAGAAGGAGCCTCCACAGCCTCTCTGGGCAGCCTGTTCCAGGGCCCTGTCACCCTCACAGGAAAGAAGTTCTTCCTCACATGGAGATGGAACTGCCTGTGTTTCAACTGGTACCCATTACCCCTTGTCCTTTCACTGGCCATCACTGAGAAGAGCCTGGCCCTATCCTCCCTACGTTCACCCCTCAGGTACTTACACATGTTGGTCAAATCTCTTCTCAGTCTTCTCTTCTCCAGACTAAACAGGCCCAGCTCGCTTATTCTTTCCTCATATGACAAATGCTCCAGTCCCTTAATCATCTTCATGGCCCTGCGCTGGACTCTCTCCAGCAGCTCCACGTCCCTCTTGCCCCGGGGAGCCCAGAACTGCCCCCAGTACTCCAGGTGCGGCCTCACCAGAGCTGAGCAGAGGGGCAGGATCCCCTCCCTCGACCTGCTGGCAACGCTCCTCCTCATGCAGCCAGGATCCCATTGGCCTTCTTGGCCACAAGGGCACATTGCTGCCTCATGGGTAACTTGTTGTCAACCAGGACTCCCAAATCCCTCTCTGTGGAGCTGAATCCCTCTCTGCGGAGCTGAATGGAAAAATGGAAACAGTTGTGAACTTGACTAAGTGAGAGGTAATAGACCTGTCAGTAGTCGAGTGGAGGGATAGTTTGGGTAGCAAAGGTGAGGAAGTGAACTTGGTGGAGCTCAGCAGACATTAGGGGCATGACTTTGAAAAAGAGGCATAGAGTAGACGTGATCCAGGAAGTCACAGGTGACACTTGGGTGGAAAATAAGTGCCCTCCCGAAACGTTATGCTAGTAGGATGATCTGATTTAGTAACGGGAGTTATTTCAAGTTATTTCCAGCCTGCGCTTTAATGGCAAATCGCTAAATTTAAATTGATAACTCTTGAGAACACTGCAAATGAGAACTAAATATCCATGCAGCTGCAAGAATTTTGTTTGATTGTTTTTTTTTTCTTTCTCAAAAATGACAAGAAATTAATATATTAAGATAACATAATTGGGTAGGAATCAGCAGGGCTTAAATGCAATCAAGTCTATAAAGGAGAAGTGTGGAAGCTGTTATAAACACATGAAAACATCACCCAGAAGCACAGGCTGCAAAGATGAAAAACACACAAGGAAAGAATAAGAAAGTGGGAATTCATCCTTTTCAGAGATGATAATGTCAGGCCACCTATTATTAATAACATAATGTGTAATCATGAATGTTACCTATAAATATATGATATAATTTACTCTGTTACGTATAATTAATCTCTCATATTCTCTTGATGTAATTTGAAACACATTCTAAGAACAAACTCTCAACAGTCTTATATGTAAATATTAACTCTAACTTCTAATAGTGATCTTGCCTACCCAAGTTACTCTTTATTTCACTCCTGATCAAATGAAGATCAAAAGATAACCATGGCACTATGCTACAAAAAGAACAAACTTTACATTAAATTTTACTGGGGTGTTAGAAAGTATGGAGCTTAATAATTGTTTTATGGAAAAAATTGTCTTCATTTTTTCCCCATCCGTGTTCTGAATTTAGAGTCAAAATTGCAAAATCCTTTAATTTTCATTTTTCATTCTTATTTGTCTTTCTTCTTCCTATACATATGCTGATTTAAACTTTCTTACTAGATTTTTTTTAATTGGAAAAATCTGGATATTTATTTTGTTTTGTAAAACTTATTGGATTAAGCCCATTTTTCTTCAAATTAAGAGAGCTTCATCTCTATTTGACATTATTTTTCACACTGGAATTTAGGAAAAAGAGTTCAAATGTGAGATCATCTAGTTGTGGTTCAGACCCCTAAGTGCTGGTTTAACATTTTGAGAATTTTTTTTTTTGTATGTTTGAATTCTTTTTAAGAATATTTTTAAGTTAATGATAAATTGAAATAGAGAGCTGCACATTCCTGGGGTATAGCCCAATTCTGTTAGTGATATGTGTTGCAGTTGCTAAAGAATTGCAAGGAATGAATGATTCCCAGGAAATGAACAATGGAAAATATGGGTGTGTTAATCAGTCCATTTTGTCTTTCTTTTGCCAAAGGGGAAAAAAAAAGTGTAAAAAGCAAGCATGCAAGCAAGCATCCTACTCTCTCTGATATTAAAATCTATGGGAATTTGATGAGATAAAAGAAATGTTAAATGAACACTCTTCCTCTAAACAGACACGTCTAGAAAGGCAATTTTAGTAGTACAGCAGTGTAGCATTTTGTTTTTTCTGCAATAAAGCCATCAGATCAATAAAAAATTATGTAGCAGATTATTATTACACTGTGCTCACCATAGCTCTAATCGTAAATAATACAGCAGTTATCCTGGTTATATTAATTATAATTAGAATGCAGATAATGCAGACGGTCTTTTATTACTAGAGCCAAATCAATTTTCCAGTGTTATTCAATGCAAGGTCACACAAAGTTGTTGAAGCTCTTAGACTTCTTATGAAATGACCTGCATA
Organism: Tinamus guttatus; assembly: GCF_059628265.1. Classification (NCBI taxonomy): domain Eukaryota; kingdom Metazoa; phylum Chordata; class Aves; order Tinamiformes; family Tinamidae; genus Tinamus; species Tinamus guttatus. Next base: position 109,399 of record NW_028288880.1, on the reverse strand, counting down.
TGTAAGAGAGGGTTTGGCTCAGCTGTGCAAGACACATTGACTGGGAAGTGCATTGAAATAATTACAGCCATGAACTCTTGCCTATAATGGCAGAATTTCATTTTATAAAGTAAGCATAGCTGTAATCCAGTCTTCTTTATGGTGGGAAGCCTCATAAATCTTTCAGAGAAGACCAAGTCCTTCTCTTATTTGTAAAGCAGAAATCAAAATGAATTCGTTTTAGTTGTTATTCTTTCCATCTGTACTGTTGTGTTAAATGCACTGAGTGTGTTCTTGCAAATTAATAAGAAATTTTTTAAAAGTAGAAAATATTTAAGTGAGACATTTTGCATCATCATTTCAGCAGAGACTGTTTTAAAGTTCATGAGTTTAGGCTCTGGGGCTCTCCTGGATCACTTAAAGCTTTTATCATCTTTTAGGATTGCACTGGCTTAATGTATTTGTCTTCTATCTCTCATGGCTTCAGTTTAACTCCGGCTCACAGAGGAACTGATATGTTTAAAATGTGCCTGTCTGTCCTGTAACTGATGAGTAGATTAGTGCAGATATCCATCTCTGAAATGCACTGGATTCATATGTGTAAATGACACACAGCAGAGAGCAAACGACCGTCAAAACTGTATTTTAGTTTGGTGCTTTTCTGCTTCATTTAACGACGTATACAGATGGGCATTAGACAGTCTGTCTGCCATATTCTTGCATTTTAGAATTCACTTTTCTTCGTTTTGTTCTATCTGTCATGTACCGAACTGTTTCCACAGAAACAAAGCAAACAGCAGTAAACACAGCAGAGGCTGCAAGGAGGCTCCGGCTAGCGAGAGGCAAAATGCTGGGAGCAGCTGAGAGAAGCAGCATTTTGTTGTTGTTTCCTTGCTCGCTTATTCTTGCTTTGTTTTGTTACTCAGAAGCTATAGAAAAAAAGAAAAGGAATATCCTTCCACCAAAAAAAAAAAAAAAACATTTATTTGAGGATAGCAGGGATACTTCAATCTCTAATATTCCCCTACAAACCACTCTTTCAGGTGTGTGTGCAAATTTGCTTTTAAATCAGCGTGTGGACCTGAGCAAAGATGTCCAGGAAATCTCTTCTGTTCCCATGTGTGTGTTCGGTCTCACATCCTGCCTTTAAGTCATGCTGTAAGTCCACACGCAGTGCGATGGCATTTTAAAAAGGTGCTCTGACCACTTTGGGCTTTTTAGCCTGGCCTGCATCCTATTATCAGCAGCACCTGAGACCAAGGAATCAATCCGTTTGAATCGGAATAATTCCTCCGGACAATAACCCAGGAAGGAGACAAAGCCGTTTGGCAGGCAAATGAATCTTAAGTACACACACCAGAAATGTTTATACTTTGTTCTGGATAAATGTGGTGTGTATTTTGATAGTGCATCGCCAGGGCCAGCTTGTGTAATGTGAACAGGTTTTATGCGTGAGGGAGAGTGTGAGAGAAAGGAAAAGGTGCTAAGGAAAAGGAGGTATAAATGGATTTGGGACTTGAATATTAGAGCTTTGCACTTTCAAACTAATTTATTCCAAAAGTAAAGAAGAAAATACAAATAGATGTTCTTCAGAAAGATTTCCATAGTATGTATGGTTTTTTATATACCCATGACGTTCCTCATGGACGTATCAGTTCTGAGCAAGTTGATTTAATATTATCTAGAGATAAGTTGAAATCTCTCTGAGCCCCCACATGCCTCTCTATTTTGGTGGCAGTAATTTAATCAGGATTTCCCATAAGCTTCCCATTCTCTACAAACACATTGCTGGTTTTGATTTGTTTTGTTTTATTTTATTTTTTAATTATAGCCATATAACAGTGCTTACAGGGCCACTGCTTTCTAAGCTTTATGCATAAGATAGAACAAGAAAACATTTATGCAAAATTGATTTTAGTTTACCGGATTTACTAAGTTATTGCTTCATTTTGCCAGTACGCTTCCTGCTTCTTCTTCTAAGTAAGTCAACTATTTTTATATAAAGACTTTTGAAAAGTTCGTGTTACAACAAGCCATACAAAGGTGCACCGTATGACTGCTTGCTGTATACAACTTTTTCTTGTGCTTAAAAAGAGATTCTGAAGCTCATGGTATATATTCTTGTGAGGGTTTTTTTTTTTTTTTTAAGGCACTCTATCTCAGAGGTAGCATGTGTATCAGGGGAGTCAGGGATTGCTATGGTAAGTACCCCTGCTTCAAATAATAGGATTTGGGAATTATTTTCAGTCCAAAACATAAGGGAAAAAAATGTCTAAAAGTGACCTTGTCGTCTGAATTAACTTCCATGAGATTCCACTTTAAAATGATATGCCCAGTATTATCATTTTACTGCCAAAAACTGGGAACACTTCCAAATTTTGACTTACAAATTATTGTACTTCCAACTGAAAAAAAAAAAAGGGAAGCTTTTTGAAGTACTTCTTTTTGTTGAACGCTGTAATAGATGGCTCTGTAAAATCCTGCGTAAATGGCCAAGACCGCAAGTTCGAGCTGCCCCCGAGGCAGCCTTATCTTCCACACAGGCTTTTAGGAGATTTTGGTTTTGTTCTTGAACGTGTCGAGTTTCTGTGTTCCGTGGGAGGATGCGTCCGCAGCCCCGTGTCGATATCCCCCGGGTTCACAAGGGGAGTTAGCCGCGGGATTTGCGCTGTGCCGAAGCGGAGAGATTATCTTGGCAGCGCCCGCGTGTGCAGGGATGGGGGGAGCGCATTGTGCACGGCTCGAACGTAAAGACTGCGGGAGAAAACACGGAAGAGGGCATAACTTTTTAATATACAATAGCATCCCTAAGTCAATGCAGCACGCTGGAATTTAGTGGAACGTTTTATTATCCGGCGATCGCTTTTCTTTGCAACTTGTAAATAAGATGTTGCTCGTCTTGCAGGCATTCAGCGGCAGTAGGGTGGGATTCCCATCAGCGCCACAAACTGGTGCTCTAAGTGGACTTGCTGTCTCCAGAGGATAGATTTAGGAAATCTCCTTCCTCCCCCTACACGGCGTCCTGCAGGGATTACCTGCCAGGACACGACGTATTGGAGCACGCGCAGGCGGGCTGCTGTGCTGCTGCTCTGCGTGTGCTGCCCCTGCTTCAGGAACGGCCTTTCTCATCACAACGTGCAGCAAAAAGTGCCATCTGGACACTGCACGCTAAAAAAGTCAAAGATCCTTCCGTTATATTATGCCCAAAAGGACATTTCTTGTCAGTTAAGCCGCTGTGTACTTTAGCCTGTCGCTGATAACTAACAACATTACAGTATGGTAATTTTAATTGGAAACGATCCATTTTTATCCTCCAGGTTTTTCTCCTGTGTTCCCCGTGGCCGTCTCCCTTTGTAGCTGGTGGTGCCCATAGCAACCCCGCGTGGCCGGCGTCCGCGGAGGGGAGCCGCCGCATCCCGAATCCCGAATCCCGAATCCCGCGTCCGCGCGAGCCGGCGTCCATCCAAGCCGCACAGCGTGGGCTCTCCTAATTCCTTAATTCTCCTGCTTCTTGCCCGCCTGGAGGCCGGCAAACCTCTCTGGCTATTAAGGTTGGAGGATGAGATCCCGCTGGCTCTGCTGGGTGTTGGGAAGAGGGCGGCCTGGGGAATCGGGGTTAGTTGGCGAAGGTGAAACATCCCTTGTCTGAAAGCTGGGACTATTTAGGACAATTTAGGCCCTGTCCTTCTTAGGGCTGTAGCAAGGGATGGAATTCTCCCTGCCGAGGTGAGAGCACATTGGGGAGCACAGGCTGGCGGAGGGGTGCATCCCTTTTGGAGGGGAAGGAACAGCATGAGGTCTGGAAAGTGGAAAGCAGAAAAGGAATGAACGTGTGTGACCTGCACATTCATTTTAAATACACATAGAGACATTTCTTTTTGCTTCTGGGTATTTGCCTGCTAGTTATCTGAGTGGTCTGAGTGTTTTTCCTTCGACTAAGGTGACTCACAAAAGTGAAAAATGTGGCTTATAAAGCTGACAAAGGGTCAAAGCCAAACTCAGAGGTACCTGCATCTCTCCTTGGAGGACATTTGGACTCTTTGAAATTGGAAACAAATTCTTTGAGCTCCTCAAAATAGAATAAATCTGACTATGGACTTCAATCTGCAAAGAGTACCCAAGCATCTGTGGGAATCTGTGTCTCTGCAGCATTAGTGCCAGATTAAAAACACAACTTGTATATTTTCCAAGTTATAATTCTCAGATGCTGGACCTACCATGCAATTGTCCAGTTTCACAAATTTTTAGCTTCCAAGTGGCATAGTCCAATATCAAAAGTTAATTGGTGCAAAACCTCTTGGGCTTTCATAGGAATTTTAATGAATGGATAAACATGTTTTAAGAGATTGTCAGCACTTGCCACATTAAAAATTTATCTTAAAGTATACCAAAAATAAAAAATGTGAAAACAGGCATGGTTATCATTTCAGTCTAAAAGGGGGGCAAGAGCTGTGAGGGAGAGAATGACACTGACAAAAGAGAATGGCATGAAATGTATTTGGCCCATAGATGGGATGCAAAGCAATCTTTCTGAATTTTCACAGCCTTCTCTCAGGAGAATTTCTTCCTCAAAACAAAAAAGTCAAAATTCATCTGTCCTGTGTGCAGCTAAATTTATGAAAATAAGTTATTTGTAGTTTATAGTTTTGTAATTTACCCAGTGTAAGTCGAAAGGGCTCAGACGATGCTTTAGCTGATGAATGGAAGCTCCGCAGGGTGTTTTTGCTCCTGAAAAGCTCCAGCCTGTTTTCCTGCGGAGAAGGATGATCCCTGGGATCCGCACGGCTGCAGAGCCCACGCAGGTTGTTCCTGCATCCTTCCCATTGCTCCTGCCCCTCAGATCGGAGCTCGCCCGGGTGTTGGGGGTTCAAGGAGCAGCAGTGACAGCAGGACGAGCCGGGTCCCCTTCCCGGGGAACGGGGGCCACCCCGTGCGGTGGCCCAGGAAGCAGCAGGGCTGCATCCCCATATCCCCCTTCTCTGCTCCAAGCTGAAGCCGATTTTCAATTCCAGTGGGTGAAACTCCTACTTTGGGGCCAAATCTCCAGAGTGGCCCATCCCGAGCGGGGCTCTGTGCCGCGGGACAGCACCGGGCGCTCCATCATTCCCAGTGGCTCCCGGTCCTGCCCTCCAGCTCCCGCCGCCCCAAACACAGGACACATTTTATCACCACCGATATTTTCCCGACAAGCCCACAAAAGGCATATTTGATTTTTTTTTTTTAACAATGCCTTGCTATCTATGTTTATTTTAGCCTAGTCACAGTCCTGTTGCAACTTTTTTTTTTTTTTATCAGACCTTGAAAGCTGAGTAGAAAAGTAGATTACTGCTTTTTTCCTTCCACTTTTGGAAAGCTGGAATCCAATCTAACTCAAAACATAAAATATACTTTTGTCAGTACAAGATTGCAGCTGAGGTTAGTAGCAATGTGCATTTCATAGCATATTTTCTGTGAAGGGAGAGTTCACACTATAGCTATTCAAACTATATAGTGTGTGAATTCAGGACAAAAATAAATTTACTTTCTATTTTTCTGTTCATCAGAGATGGACACTAAACACAAAGTTCAGGTTCAGATAAAAATTTCCTCAAGTCTGAATCTCGCGTTTTGGTTTGGTTCTTTTAGAGCTCCTGCGACTAAAACTCACAATAATTGAAAAATCCGTGTTTCATTCCTTGTGGAAAGTTTAAATGGGCATATATTTTGTTGGGATGGGAAACTCCCGCTCTGTAATACTTATAATAGTACTCGCAGTGTTATTCTAGGCAGTGTATTTATGACAACCTTTTAGTAATTAGTCTAGCTAGTATAGAGTAGGCCACAAAAATAAGAAACCACTTCTAAGACCTCTGTTGAATATAATTGTTAACCATTATAACACCATCCTGGAAATCTATGTAAAAGTCCTGTATGTGTACTGTAATTTTGATTTAAACAGAACTAAATCCCCAGAATTTTATAGACTGGTGATGGTATATACATTGGTTTTGGGGTGCTTGTATTTTTACTATGCTTTTCCAACGATTTTTTTTCTGTATTTACATGGGAAAAAAAAACGGTAAAACAATTAGGTTATTCAAAAAGTTGCATTTTTTTTTGTTGCTGATACTGGTGTTCTCTTAGCATGCAGGTTTTCTAATGAGGACACTACTGGAAAGAAAAGCCTCAGAGCAGCTGAGTGCAGGCAGACATCACACTTAAGCAAACGGGGATTATTTTGTCCATGCAGTAAGCACTGGTCTCAGCACAGCAGCCACAACAAGATTTATAGTCGTACTGAAAGAGGAAGGGAGGTTTGGGGTTGAAAGGAGAAGAGGTAGCTCGGTTGGTGCTGGAGGAAATTCTCCTTGCAGGTGAACACAAATGTTTGACTTTCCACGCAGTAGAAAAGAGAATGCAGTGCAGATGTGCAAAGATGGGTATTATATGGCCAAAGCAACAGACTGGAAACCTTTTCTTGGAAGCAGCATTTGGAATAGACACACATACTGTAAGGATTTTGCAATTAACATAAAAGTGGGATTTCAGCTGAGGGGATGGATAGGAAAGGCTGTGAAAGGGTAGAAGGGTGCAAGCAGTTTTAAGTGAGATTTGAAGGGAGATTAAGAGCTGTTTTATCCATGCTGCACTTGAACATCAGAGTTCTGGACATCAGAGGTGAGAGCCTAGGTGAGGTTTAGCGTGGAGCTGAGCGATGCGTTCACAGTTTAATTAGTATAGGATTCCTGTGTCCCAGTACAATCTTTCCCAGGTCAGAAAAGAGAAAGAAGCTGGGTGTTCATCAGAGCTGCTGCTGCTGAGACGGTGTTGAAAAAGCATCTAGGAGCAGATGGAGCAAAAGGAAGAACTGAGAAACTGCAGTAAAATCTTTCTAGAAGTGGCAAGTGCAGTGCAGAAGCAGCTAGAGAATGGACAAAGGGGAACATTGCAAATCCTAAAACATAAATCATAAAGGGTGGTACCTTTACTGGACGGGGGTAAAGACAGGATTGGATTATAGGTCAGCAGGATGGTCCTGAATACTCCTTCGAGACAAACTAGTTGTTGCTCGTTGTAGTATCTTTTCTCATCTCATTCTACAGGACCATTGCCTTCTTGCTCTGCTTCTACAAGGAAGACTTTGAAATTCTACCCATGTTTAGGAACCTGAGTATGTTTCAGTTCAATTTATCTGTGTGTCATTTAAGGCTTTGAAATCCTTAGAGTGGGAAACGTGTTGTTTGTACTTGCACATTTATTTGTTATTTTGATGGCACCGCACACAGTTCGTATTAACTAACTAACTAAATATTATTGTGAATAATTAGTTGATCTCTGTCTTTAACTGTTTAGTGGACAAATACGTAAAATGAAGATGCTACTTCCATGCAGTGTTTCAACACTGCAGCTTTCTTTTCAACATTTTATTTTCTGATTCTTTTATACACCCATCTGCCTTTCACTGTGCTGCTGCAGGAAATATTCCTACAACAGCATTTTGTCTATTGGGAGGAGAAGAAAACTCAGTTTCTCTCACTCTTTGAACTTCTAGCTAGCAAAAATATATATATATACTGCCAAGAAAATATACATATGGAATATGATTCTTGCCCTATAACAGGAAATTAAAACTAAAATAAAAATATCTGCAAAGACTATTGAGAAAGGAACAGTACTTTCTTTCAAAGGCAGTTCTGGTGTCCCCTTACCAAAGGAGAAGAATCAGTTGAGAATATTAAGAGAAAAAGGGAAGGTGGCGCAAGTGATAATAAATGAGTCAAAATCAACATAGTAACAAATGATTTCACAGAGTAGCACTTAAAAAAAAAGAATGAAAGAATAAAGAATTCTAATGCAGGCAGCTTTATTTTGGGAACAGTGATGTCTCAAACAAATAGCTCCTTTTCCTAGTAGAATGAATGATTGCAGCTTTACAGGGTCATATGAGCTTGCTGACTTTCAAAAAAACCTCTATTTCTATACTTGAAGTCAGGCTGGGACAAGGAAAGGGAAGGTAAGGAACAGACTATAGAGTCTGAATTGCTGGAGGTCTTTATGAGAAGAAAAGTTAGAAAAAGTGTCTTTCAGGTGAGCTGGAAGATAGTCCAGATGATTCTGTCCAGCCTGGACCAAGTCTCCTACTGCTGTACAATCTAGGATGTGTGGATGCAGAAGAGTTAACGTTTAGAATATAAGGTCAAATACCTACACGATCAAATAAATGCCACTACAGCACCCCTCAGTGCTTATAGTTGGTTGCAATATCAGAGATGCCAGTGTGCATTTTGCAAAAATTCAGGCTTGAGTAGTATGTGTGTTAGAAAGCAATAACCCAATAGCACCAAATGTAACAATGTAAAATTCTTCCAGAACAAGATGCAGGAAATCAAAATACAAAACTTTTTTGGGATAAATGCTGTAATTATAGGTAGATAAAGCAGGACTTCAAATCATCTTCATTTATGATTTAAACATGAGCTCCTTCTCTTGTTATGGTCAAGTCTGAATCAGCCCATCAGGTCTAATTACAGGTCTACTAGTAAAAAAGTTAGGTGGTAGGTCTACCATTTCTTGATGGAGAAACTATTGCACTAAAGGTTAAAAAAATAGACCACATTTTCTAGATGTTTTTGAAAAGGGGAAGAACTGATAAAAGTCTCTGTAAGATAAACAGTCTTTGAAATTATATAAAGGCTGACTCTGGGCCTTATTATTCTGTTCTTTCTTGCTCAGCACCAAATATTAGCAACCTAAGAAGGATATTTTTAATTGCTATTAAATTATATTATTTACCAGAGTGTGCCTCTTACAAAACTGTGAAATCTGGAGCAACAGGCTCAAAAACTGACCATGTAGTCACTTCAATAGATGCATTGTTTTCAAACAAATGGCCCAGTCAGTTCAAAAATAATAATGTTGTAAAAATAGTAGCTTTTATACCTAAAGTGACCTCATATACACAGGTCAGGTTAAATGAGCTTTCATGGAGGTTCTTGATCAGCATGCTGACAGTTCTCTAGAATTTGGCCAACTCAAATGTACTGGGAACAGCTAGAAAATAATTGCTGTGGAATATACCAACAGTCGCTGACAACTTTTCACTGTAACTGCTCAAATACTATAGAGAAAATGAAGGGGAAAAGTTGAGAATTGTCAAGGGATAAAAAGAGTTATCTCTGTGCATTCCAATCTACCATTTTTTTCTCTTTTCCTCTTCTTTGATAAACATTTTTTGGCTTCAAATGAATTTGAGGGGAGGATGTATTGAGCTGTTTGTTGCCTTTATCTTTTGAGTTTAAAACATGGGGAGAGGCAGGTACAATTAGTAGTGCTGCAGGGAGTGAATATCATTCTAAAAGAAGAACATTTCCACAAAACCTATCAAACTATAGATGGCCCATGCCTTATTCAATAAACCATCTATTGAAAGTAGTGACCTACTAACCTTGTTTTTGCAGAAAGACCGTTAGGCAGGACAATCCAAGAGATTTATAAAAATTATAATTCCTTTGGGCTCAGACAGTAAGATTTCCAATTGAGAAGCAATAGAAAATCACCAGGAATTTAAGTGGGAGGCACCATTGCCAGATGAGTGGTGCACATTTAGACAGCTTTGCTAATGTTCAGGTTTTCCAGCTCATGACCATGCTCTGGAATTGCTTAAGGTGTGCTTTTATAAAGGTTTGTCCTTCGTCTGGATCCTACAATACTTTGTGCAGTCTACTGGGAGAGAAAATCTCCCTTCATTCCGAAAAAGTGAGATTATACACAGATTATTGGACATTTACTCTTGATACTCGAGAAAAATCTTCCTTTTCTGTAGGCCAAATATTGCAGTAATTGTTGCCTTACAAATGTTCATAATAATAATCGTTATCAATCTGCTTTCCATGGCAATAAAACCCCTAAATTGAGCCAGGATCTCAATTACAGCAGTCCTAAACTCAGAAATGGTAGGAGCTTCACCACCATTTTGAAAACAGCATGACAGAGAACAAATTAATCATGCAGTCGCGGAGGCTAGAAACATATTAAAACATTGAGTCTGTCTCTTTGCCATTCATTTGTTCCTGTTGTACATCTTGTAGTATTCTGGCAGCCCTAGACTCAAAAGCTCTAGTCTCAAAAGTGATCAGTTACCGTGATTTTCTCTTAAGAGGGCATGAGAATAACTGATAAAGAGGATCTCTGAGGTTGGGGGAATGGCTCCCGCTGCAGCAGTTCCTAATACATACAGAAATGTCTGTGAAGTCTCCATCTGAGATGTCCTGGGCTTATGTGAATTTATCCGCGTCTGTTTTAGAGGGAATTTTAGAAACACTACAGAAATACGGAATTCTCTGTAATACTTTCCTCCTTCATCACTTTCCCTACGTTTTTAAATTTATGTCTAATACAAGGATTTAACATTTATTATTGGCACCATATTCCTGGAATGAGCGTGACTGAGCGTTGTTCTGTAAAATGCCCAGTTTGGCTTTTAACCAGGTTGGGAATATTCCTTCTTTTGCCTCACGACATGGTAGTTACTTCACTAATTCTGCCTTTAAGGAGAAGCGCGTGTTCCCCGGCATCTCCTTATGTGAGAAAGCTGCCACAGAAGCTGAGATATCACCTAGCACTGGAGGTTCTCCAGGGCCCCGATGTGCCACACGTATTTACAGTGTATTTTGCTATTACTAAGACCATCATTTATATATGGCACTAATTCTGAGGCTCGAGAAAGGGAAAAAAAGCTCATATTCGGATGTTCCAAACGGCAGCATCACTGTTGCTGTGCACCAAGGGAGGAGGAGGAAATGGTTCTGCAGTGGGAAAGGGATATCGGTGTAGAGCCCTAACCCCAGAGGCAAAGTCCCTTCCACCCCATCTGCCAGCTCAAATGCCAGCCCCTGGAAATGCCACTGTTTCCAAAGTAGCAGACATTAACCGTGTGTGTGAGATCTTAGTCATTGGTAAAAAATATTAAAACAACAACAAAAAAGCCTTTGTTTGGCTTTCGTGACTTGCCAGAGGAAAAAAAAGAAAAAGGCCAAAGCTGGATGTGAATGTGTGTTAGTAACCGATATGTTTCCTAATTTTGATAGGGGAATATAACACATGGCTCTCTGTAAAATAGTCATTTAATTTCATTTATCTACTGCAAATAATAAGGCCAATTGACAAAGGTAAGGAGTAAGACTGGATTCAGGTCTAGTTTGTTATGTGTCTTGCATCCCGTATTGTGGGACTCAGATGGAAAAGCTCGAATATCCTGGGTGGGAGGTGACAGTGAATGAGGGTGGGAGGCAGATCCCGTCTCCAGGCTCTTGGAGCTGAGGGTATTCCAGGAAAGCAAGTCCTTGGCCTGTGGCACATGCGTCTTCCACCAAAGGAGCGTCCTACCACGTGTGTCCTTCCTCCTCCTCCTGCCAGCACAGGCGCTGAGGAAGCTCCTGCTGCTTCTCCCACTAGAAAACCACAGAAGAAAGAAAATAAATATTATTTAAGACAGCTCTAGGTGCCGCTTGGAGATCCAGACGTCATGGGGAGCATTAGCCCACTCTTTGTCAAAACTTTCAGGGTCACGCTCATTCTCTGTTGATTATTTTAAGGCATTTTTGTTCCTTCTAATCCCCATGTGTTCATAGAAACACAGCGCCTCTTTAAAGTGTTTCTGCTAATGTTCCTGAAATGTGCCTGCACTGAGAGACTGTTTTTTTTAATTTCTTTTCCTTTCTATTTTTTTTAATGGTAAGGAAACATGTGCTCTTTGCAAGTTGCACCTTTTGGCATAAACAGGATAGCCCTTTTAATATGGATTTTGTTCCGTATGTGCTCATTCCCTTTTTGCCAAACTTCCTTAGATGTGCACCAAATTCTAGAGTGCTGAATACCAACTTTGCATAATTTGAACAAGAAAGCCTCGCCGTGCTACTTTCCCGTTTAATTTACGCAAAAAAAAAAAAAAGGGGGAAAAAATTATGAGATACGTAGGACATAAGTAAGGGCAGAATAGAGCCCTTAATCTTAATTATGCATTCTGCAGTATTATAAATGACTAAAGATTACTTCCAGTGTTTGGTATAATCTTACAGTGTGCAGATGTGGTTCTCTTTGGTACATGCCATCTTTACTGAACTCACAATTTCCATAATGCTGTCACATTCTGCATGGGAAGCAGATTTACAGATAGGTAATCCATGTAAGGTATTTTAAAGACAGCTTATTAAAGGATTGAGGCCTGCTGTTAAATTACATATGCTTTCAATTGCTACGAGGAGCAAACAGTATCAAGAAGTACAATAATTTAGCTACAGCTGGAGAAAGGCCTATTTAAAGTTTTCATGACAGATCCTTTAAACTTTTCCTTTAAGTTCCTTTCTGCTCTCTATCTCCGCCGGCGTGGGGCTGTATTTTCCTTTATACAATGTAATTTCACCAGCAGGTCCAATGTGTGCACGTTCGGAGACGGCAAGGCAGCCTTGCCCCCATGGGCAGAGTTTAGGGGCTGGTGATGGGCCCGGGTCTCGGTGGCAGCGAGGAGGATGAGGATGAAGAGGAGGATGAAGGCACCTCACGGGTTAGCATGGCTAGTGGTGCAGGCCAGGGGGCCGGGCCGCTCCATCACAGCTCCAGGCCACGCTGCTCCGGAGCATCTTGCAGGGTCCCCGTCTGTCCCCAAGGCAAGGCAGGGTGTCCCCAAGTGCTGGCGGCCCCGGAGTCACCGGAGATTTCCTTGCAAAGCTGCTTCCCCTCCTTTTAACCCAAGGCTGCGACTGTAGTTTTAGATTGACTCTCTGTAAGGTCAGCTTTCCTCTTTTTTTTTCCCTCTAAATTACTAAATAAAAGCTAGAATACAGCACCGATGCTCGGAGCACACGCCAAGTGCTGCACTATAAAGCAGGTCGGGGCGCTTGGAGCGCGCGGAGCCGTGGGAGGAGGAAGAGGAGGAGGAGGATGGCGCGCGGCCGTGCGAGCAGAGCATCCCTGCAGCCCGGAGCAGAGGGACGCGGCTGTGACAAGTGTCCTGGCACAGGGTGACAGGGAGCTCCCGGGAGCCACACGCGCTCTGCCCAGCGCTCCTTTTCCTACCGGTAACAAACCCACAGGGGCTGCACAGGAAACGTTTCTGTAAAATGCACCTATATTCAGAAGCGTTTCTGTAAAATGCACCTATATCCAGAAACATTTCTGTAAAATGCACCTATATCCAGAAGCGTTTCTGTAAAATGCAACTGTATTCTGAAACGTTTCTGTAGAATGCACCTATATTCTGAAACGTTTCTGTAAAATGCACCTATGTGCTCGCGTGACACAGCTGCATTCAGTGTATATTTAAAAGTACCAAGCGATTGTGGGAAAAGCTGTGAATCTCTAGAAGGACAAAATAATTAAAAAAAAAAAAGAGTTGAAATACCATCTTATAAACTCTTTTTTTCTTTTGTTTTTTCCTTGACATTACGAGTGCAACTTAATACATCGCAAATACAAGCAACAGTGAATCTAAATTTGGAAAAAAAAATAAATGTTTTCCTATAAAGAACTATCTGAACATCCTTCCACATAAATATGTTATGGCATTTTCTTCATTTTTGCTTTTTGAGGAAATGAAAGATAGTATTTTTATTTTGAAATATTTATAGTGTAAATTATCCAAATGGTATTTCTGTCCTATTCTAATAAATCTGTCTTTACGCAAGTTCTAGAGGTTAATGGATAGATTTTGAATTACATTAGATTTTTATAATAAATGGATATGTAAGACAAGACCTTATTAAGTGGATTCTGTCTGTGAAATCTGTCTTCTTTAAATAAGCCAAAAATGCAAAATACAAACTTTGCTTCACCATGAATTTTTAAACATATGTCACTATAAATATTAGTGAATTTTAATTATGGAAAATGACTTTCAGTAGCAAATTTTCATGGCGTGACTGAAACTATGCATTTTGTTTCAGTATATAAACTGTCATATTTATTTTCCTACATGCAATATACTTCTCGTAAGGGAACAATGCTATCGATAGCTCTAAATATGAACCTTGAATTAATGAAATACAAATATTATCAAATATTGATACATCACTGCTAGTTGGCGAATGTAATAGCAACTCACAAATAATTAAACTAATGAAAAATTAAACTGAGGAATTAAAGCATGGTGCTTAAACGAAACAACGTATCGCAGTAGAAAATTTTTCTAATACAATATAGGCTGCGTAGAAATCTTATTGCAGGGTCTCTGCTGTTATCTCGTCTTAATGTCTTTTTTGTTTATGGGAAAAATTGTTTAAGACAGCAAGAATCTTGGGTCTTCTCTTTTTTATGAAGGTCAAACTAAATTCAGAATTATAACTGAAAAATGAAATGTAAATACCTAGATCTTTGATAACAAAGTAATTAAAATGTATGGTTTTGCCTACTGTGTATAATAAGGGCTTATATTTGATCAACCATAAAAGTTATTTAATCATTTTAACCTTGGAATACTACCCCACAAAAAACTACTTAATGGAAGTTAGCTGAGAAGCATTAGAGTATCACAACATCAAGAAGACTGAGCGAGAGGGCACTGAAAATTCAAGCACAGCTTATTTCTACCATAATACTATAGCAGGTTGCATGGCAACCAGTGGCTGTGGATTTTGAAGTTACTTTATCCTTATTCAATGAGCAAAGACTTAGCCTGTATTTATTTTGGTAATTTCTAGAATTAATCAGGTATTTAAGGGCCGCTCTGGCATAAACTTGCTGTGATTTTACGATGCACAAGTAAATGTCTGCAAGGGTGGTTCAAAGAACCTCTGGAAGAACGAGAAAGCTCGGTGGTTTCTTGTGACGTTGAGGATAGTAAGTAGGTATTAGACAAGTGTTTAAATCAGCCATCATTTTTGAGCAAGAGTTTGGATTATGAGTGCATCCATGTGATTTGGGTTGAGCATTTTAGGTGGACCCTGGCATTTCCAAAAAATCTGGCTTACTTCTTTTTAATGTGTTCATTAAAGAACATTGTTAAGATAGTTTTAATATTTCCAGCTAATGAAAAGCTGAATCACATGGAAAAGTCACGAGTCCAAGCAACACGGTAACCTTGTGTGTGTGCATTACCTTTGAGAACATGGTAACATATAATTCTCAAATATAGTAGTATTTAATAGTAGTATTTAATTTCCATGCTGCCTTTAAATGACATGCGTGAGTCTTTCAGTATCTAGTTGGTTAACATGTCTAGGGTTTGGCAAACTGTCCAAAAATCCACAGATCCTTCTGAAATTGGAGTAAACGGAGGATGCGCAGAATCATAAAGGTACGCAACACAGACAGTAAAATATTTGTAACAAATGAGAGACAAAAATAGGTATTACACTTTTTTAAAGTGTACATGAAAAATCTGCCAGATCTTTTAAGGTTTCAGAAGCAGTATAGATTCTTGCAGTGAAAGACTATATCTTAATGCTTAAACATGTAGGCATACAATTATGTTGTTAGTGTCCTCTTAATATATTTTATTTCCTAACTTTTTATCTTTTATGCAAAGTGTATATTGAATGATGCTTCATCCTACACACAGTGTGAAAGAGACCATTGACTCTAGGTAGGTAGTGACACCCTAGCCTTGGTAGTGCACCCCAACAGCCAAAGTCTGGAGAACCTTCTGCTGTATGACCATGATCTTAGCGGGTTTGCACGGCAGCTGTGGTTTTTCATTTCCAGAGTTTGGCTCAAAAGAAGGCATACACTCCATACATGTTTTCTTTCTCCTTGGCCCAAATGGAAAAGAGGAAATAACAGTTATGCCATCATGAAATTAAAGATTGGAGATAAGATTTTTTTAAAAGCAATAAAGGACTTGGCGATCAAAGCTCTATTTCCAGGAGTGAAATTAGATCCAGTCCAAAAAAAAAAAAAATCCATGAGCAAACCCAGAATGCTCTTGAGGCATGAGTGGGCACCTATTCATGAGCATGGCTGGCTCTGAGACAACCTTCAAATCTCCAAATCAGGCCACTAAAACATAACATTGTGCAAGGGAAGATGTATAGTGCCCTTCATGTCTCTTCTGAGAGGAGTGAAATTCAGTTAAAATTAGAGCTGAATTTAGTAGTGACTGTGCAACCATTTTTTTTTTCCTTGATGGTCTGGAGGTTAGAGCATGTTTCTATCGAGCAAAAGGCCTGTCTGTGTGACTGCCAGCTTTCCAGGGAAGTTCCAAACATAAGAAAATTCCGAACATGTGTGATCTTCTCAATGAAATAAGGTGGTCATTCTTTGCAATAAAGGTACAGTAAGTTTATTTAAAAATGCATAATTTATCCTTTCAAAATACATACTCACAGGCCAATACTTCTGGGAGCTGGGAATGTTGTTTAAAAATATTTTATAGCCTTAGTGATGACAGTTTAAAAGTTATTACAATCAAAATACTTTATGTCAACAATAAGCTACTGTAATTTAGGAAAAATGAAATGTTCTCCCATGAGCCAGTTGTATTTTCTTTGAACCTCAGAGGAAGTAAAACTGTTCAACGTTTCATGTTTGAATTGCTGGTTCTGCTTGAATATTTGAAATTAGTGGACCTCATTATTAGTCAGTGTTTTTAAAATAAAAAGCTTAATACTAAAATGTGGAAAGTAACAGGAAAATCATCTGCAGTTCCATAGTGTTTTTATTAACAATGAAACTAGCCAACAAATCTATACTCAGCAAGTAAGTCTGTGCTCTCTAGTTTTCTAGTTTCTGTGCTATCTGAAAAGGAAGGTGACCTGTGCCATGGACTCCTCTTTATCTTCTTTTGGGGAGGTACATTAAATAATATCGGTCTGCACAATCACACACAATGTAGTTGCCACTTCTCAGCTGGACCATTACAATCTATCCTTCTCTGGTATAATATAAAATGCATTAACTTAAATCTTCTGTGCTGTTCCAGTACAAAGAGAGGAAGGGAATCCGAGGACAGAAACTGTCCTAAGTTGAGGAGGCACCAACTTTGCATCTTCTGGTCTTTCCTTCATCCATGCAAGTGGTGGCTACAGCAGAGAGCTAATAAAACTGGTGAGGAAACTGCTATTGCACCTGACCTGCAACACTCATGTAGCTACATGATAAAAGGTGTCTTGTCAGAGATGAGGTTTAAACAGTGCTTTGAATCAGCCACTGCTACTGCTTTTTTAATGTATTTATTTTAGACTTACACAAGAGGATGAATTTCCAGATGCTCCTGAACACTTACGTATTGGCCTCCTGTCTGCTACAGAGATGGGCAATGAAATTATAACTCTTAGTAGAATACCCGTGTCTCAGTTGCTTGATGTAGGGAAAATTGCGCATTCGGTGATGTCCAAGAGAACTGCTAGTTCTTGTGAATGAGGAATCCTACATTTGGCAGGGCTATGACCTATTTCAGTAACTGTGAAAAAGGAGGAATGTTAAGTTGTCAAACTGAGACCAAAGCATGTTTGTTTTCCCTGCAATCCATGAAATTGGAGATCCTAGAGATCCATGAAAGTGGAGGTAATTCTAGATCCTGAGAGTCTGCAAATAGAAGGCAGCCGTGAGTAGACCTGTAGTTCCGTTTTCTCCGTGCAAACCATAATGAAATAATTTGCACTTTTAGCAAATAGCCACATACATTTAAAATATAGGAACATGTCATTTAGACATAAAGTTCCCCAATATGGAACAATACTTTACATTTGCCCTTCCTGTTTTCTGATGTAGTGCAGAGGCTCTACTACAATTCCCTTTGCATTACAACCCCACTGAATTTGCAAATCTTCACAACAACTCTGGGCAATATGGGGTGTACTATTATGGTATTATGTTGAAAATCTGAAAACCAGAGGAAAGAGGGATGAGAAATTTTAGGGTTTTAACTTTGAAAAATCAGGTATGTTCCTAAATTTCAAGTGTTTCAGCAGCCCAGCTACTAAGAGCTTCCATGTGAGCTTCCCCTCTGCTCATGTTTGAGTATTCAGGGAAAATCTGGCCCAGTAGGATGTGGGTAAGATCACACAGATCATGCACAGAAGGGAATTGACCCAGTTTCTGGAAACATTGGCTTGCATACCATAACCGTTAGAACACTCATTGCTATTATTGTTATTTTTATTATTATTATTTTATTTAAAGTATGCAGGGGAGATATTCTTCTGAGGCAGTAATGTGTGAATCCACACATTGCAATGTTAATCACTCTGGGCATTTTCTAATTCTACTGGATAGGATTTACAGGCTGACTTTTCATTCATTACACACGTATATACTCCTCTGGAAACAATTAAGCTATACAAGAGTAAAAGGAGATGCTAGAGGGAGGGTTAGGTTCTTTAAATGAAGGAGTAAATTGGCAATAGTTGCATACCGAGACACATCCCAGCCCCCATGTCCTAACTGGATAGCACTTATGAAAATAAAAGTGTGTGAAACTCCAGGTCTTCCAGTTTAAATATACTCCTAGTTTTGCAGTGAGATTTATGACCACAAGTTGAGTTTTTTTTTTTTCCTTTTTTTCCCCACTGTGTGAAAGTATAATGCCCAAAGGGAAGCAGAATTAATTAAACTTTCTGATGAATATTGGACCACTACTGGCATTTGCCTCAGGATCAACAGGTAGGTTCTTCACTTCGTGAGGGAAACCATTACTGAAGAATGCTGCATTCCTTGTGCATATCAAGTTGTGCTTTTAAAAAATAAAAGAAGTCAGCTGGTGGTCTTGCTTTTAATTATCGAGGCTGTGAGAATTCCAATGACATATTTGCCTCATTTACTTAGAAGATATTCTTGTATTTATTAAATCATTTGAAGAACATCTGTAACACTTTGATAAGATTTTCTTTCTCATCATGGGAAGCAGGCTGCATTTCAATACCAGGAAGCACTAACGTGATGGACTATGTCCTAGTCCACTTGCAGGAGAACAGTAATATACGGAAATTCACCAGATTGCAGAAATTCAGCAGAATTAAGAAATGAAATATTTTGCAACAGTCTGGTATACGTAATAGTGTAGGATTGGATTAAAGGAGCACATCCCAATTGTAAATTATTATTCAACCTTTCCCTTTGTCGCTGATAGATTCCAAGCTTGCAGGATCTGTCACCTATAAAAGAAAAAAGTCTAAACTGTCTTCAGAAGAAGTGGAGTCCAGTTTAGGTGCAAAGTAGGGAGTAGAGTACTGCTAACCCCATGGATACAACTTAATTTATTTTTTAAGCTGCCTGCTGTAGTGATGATGTCTTTCTGTGCTGCTTGTGGGTCAAATAGAGAGTCAGTGCACTTTAGAACCGTCAAAATTAATTTCAAAACAACCTGAAGTTTTCATCTCATTGAAGCTTTTGATTATGGTGAATACCATTGTAATACACCATGAGGAGGGCAAAGGCCCACTGCCTCAAGCTAAGTTTTTTACCTGCAAAGTGAATTTGGTTTAAAAATCAATGTACCTGGTCGTTGGTCTGCAGGCAATGTCACAATCTGCAGAAGGGGCAGAGTGAATATGTGTCACCTTCTGTGTACCACAGGAATCCGAAAGCTAAACTAGAATTTCTCATTAATTTTTACATGAAGTCAATTTTTTAGAATTCAGAAATCCAGGGTAAATCTCACTTTAAAAGGTCTGAATCGTATGTGACATGAGATTCTACTGGAAAAGGTGCATAGCCATAGTAATTTATGGCAGGAATTTATTTATTCAAATATGTGTGAAGGTCTGTAAAGTGCTATAAGCATTTACATGTGTACTATGTCTATGTGTACATGCGTGTATATGTATTTTGTCTCTGTGTGTACACAAAAAATTATTTAGTTATTTGTAAATGTATGCGTGCAGGTATAACTACATGCATACATCTCTTCAGTCTTTCTCACCTCACACGCCATATAAAATTAAAGATTAATATAAATATTGATGAGATAAGTAGGTTGCTGCTGAGTCTACAAAAAATACCATAGGAATTAGTGGCCCAGGGTAGATTAGAGGTCTCCAGTCTTCTCTCCTTCTAATGTTTCCTCATGTTTTAGAGAGAACTTTAAGAAAATTTACTATGGATTACTAAGTAAGTACTTTAATTCCTTCCTAATTTTAGTCATGTCTCTTTTGCATTTTTACAAAACATATATATATATATTTATATATATATGATCGTGAGTGTATTTATTATCCAAATTTTCATTTTATCTTTTAAAAACGTTAGCACATTTACTGTAAAGGAGCTAATATAGTACTAATTTTTAAACCCTTTATTATCCTTTTCAGATTCTTTGATTGACATCTAATTGGTTCAGCAGTTAAATATTACTAGTCCAAGAGCTGAAACGCTATCACTCCAAAGGGGAAAAGGTCATAGAAATGATATATCTCTAAAGGGCACACTAGAAAGTCAGCAAGTAAAACAGTGCAGACAATGCGAAGGAAAGGAAAAAAAGTCAATATATTAGTGTTGGACCGGAGGTAACGCTAGATAGCCTGTGTCCAGGGCATGGGGATATTCCGTGAGGTGCCGCATCCTTCCATATGCAGTGTGAGCTGCTGCTTCTCACTTAGAACACTCCATATCACTTCCTCGTCCTCCCGACCCCACTTTTGCCCTAATTTTCCTCTGTACCTCAATCTATTTAGGCTTTTCACCTTTCACTTTCTACTGTCTTCTACACTGTCCATATTGCTCACAATAATGTGCTGTTAACACACACCAAATTTTTATTCCTCCCTCTTTAAATCAGTTTGAAAAATGAATTATTTCATAAAACATTCTGATGGAAATGTTTTGCAACTTTCTTCTTGCTTGTTAGCTGCTGCAGCCTTAGGCCTGCAGAGGGGATTTCTTTCTCCTACCATTTGGGTTTAAGCTTCTAAATGTTATAAATTGTTAGGCAATTACAATACCATGTAGCAATGCAGTAAACAATATGTGAATGGAAAATATAACATTCATTCCCGGGAACCCTGTGTTCCTCCTGTTGCTTATAGCGATCAAACATAATTCTGCATGGGCATTTAGCACCCCGTGCATGTGCATACCAACAACAACAGGTTTCGGCAGTCCTGAGCTGAAATCACATTTGCTAATACTTGCTATTTTGTGTAGGCAGGTTTACATAATCATTACATAATATTTCAGCAGTACAGAATATGGCTTGCATGGATTACAGGTTTGTTTTTTCATCCTGTCCTCTGGGGGACAGATATGGGCAAAGAAGTGTTTTGCTGATTTTCTTTTTTTTTTTAACTGTTACTATGACTATAATAGTATAAAACACTATAACTGTGACAACTAGCTGTGTCTTTTTATGGTTAAAAGAAGCAAGGTCAAAGAAATGCATCATTTACTCAGACAGTTTGTAAGGCTTATGATGATATTCAGCCCTTGCTGTCATTCAGACTCCCCAAAATTCTAGCTATTTTCAAGTCAGCTTTGTTTGCTTTGCTGGCTGTGTTCTCCTTAAATATGTATTATTTAAAAAAGTGGTAAGTAGCAGAGTTGCTCCATTTTCCTGTATTTCCATTACAAATAATTTAGCATATAAGAAAATAAATGTTTTCTCCATTGAGTCAGAGAAGGACTCTTGTTGCTGGTGCAGTCTGTGTGTATTGGAAGCAAACCTGGACCAATTTCTCTCTCTGTTCTGATGTCGTTCAGTTCTGTTACCAGAAAAAACAAACAAAACAAAACACTTTTTTTCTCTTTTCTCTACACAAAGGTCGTGATGTTTATAATATTAGTGATATACCTTGCCTCGAGATGCCAGTTACCGCGTGTTTCCCGGCTCTCCGGATGGATTTTCCATTCACACGGGCTGTTTACGTGAAGCTGTGTGCACTTGCAAGGATTGCTGCAGAGAATAAAGGCTTCCCTAACCCCAGCGGCCTCTTTACATTGTTCAAGGTGGATTGCTGCTGTGTTCACCATGTCTTAACTGCCTTCCTGCTCCCCTCTCCACATTATTTTAATCGACT